>NC_057726.1:38325583-38404146 GCF_004010195.1 Chiloscyllium plagiosum
GTGGACCCCTGACGAGGGAGTCACGGAGGGAGTGGTCTTTTCGGAACGCTGATAGGGGAGGGGAGGGAAATATATCCCTGGTGGTGGGGTCCGTTTGGAGGTGGCGGAAATGATGGTGGATCATCTCCTCCAGTCAGTTTCTAGTCAATGGTAATCCCCAGGATATTGACAGTGGGGGATTCAGTGGGGTCACTTGTCAGCTCAAACCTAGATATTGTCCAGGTCTTAATATATTTGGACATGGATTGCTTCAGTGTCTGTGGAGTTGTGAATGGTATCAACATGGTGCAACTATTAGCAAACATCCCCACTTTTGACCTTATGACGGAGGAAAGGTCATTGATGAAGGAGCTGAAGATTCTTTAGCTAAGGACACTATCCTGAGGAATTCTTGCAGAAATGTTGTGGAGCTGAGATGACTGACCTCAAAAACTACAGCTAATTTTCTTTGTGCCAGATATGACTGTGATCAGCAGGGAGTTTACCTCCGATTCCCATTGACTCCAGTTTTGCTAAGGCTCCTTGGTGCACACTTTGTCAAATATAGCCTTGATGTTAAGGGCTGTCACTTTCACCTCAATTCTGGAATTCAGCTCTTTTGGCCACGTTTGAACCAAGGCTGTAATGAGATCAGAAGCTGAGTGTCCCGGTGGAACCTAAACTGGAACTCAATGAGCAGTTTGTTCTTAAATGAAGTGAAAGTGAGGACTGCAGATGCTGGAGATCAGACTCAAGATTAGAGTGGTGCTGGAAAAGCACAGCAGGTCAGGCAGCATCTGAGGAGCAGGAAAATCGACGTTTCGGGTAAAAGCCCTTCATCAGGAAATCTCTGTTCTTAAGTGAGTGCTGCTTGATAACACTTTTGATGACACCTTGCATCACTCTACCCTGATGACTGAGAGCAGACTGAGGAACACTAATTAGCTGGGCTAGATTGTGCATTGTGTACAAAACATACCTGAGTAATTTTCCATATTGTTTAACAGATGCCAATGTTGTAGCTATACTAGAATAGCTTGGCCAGCGTGGAGGAGAATTCTGGAGCACCAGCTGTCAGTATTATGACTGGAATGTTGTCAGCACCTATAGCATTTACAGTTCCCAGTGTCACCAACTGGTCTTGACATCAATTGAGAGCATCAAAAAGGTTGACAACTGGCATCTGTGATCATGGGTCAATTTTTTGGATCTTTGTATACTGTGGAAGTTAGCTCTGGTGGTTGTCACTGTGGAGTACAAGCCAAACCTGCACCACTTATGAAAACTGCAAAAGCAGCTTACACCTGACGACCATGCTCTTACCCTCAGTCAGAAGGGTGTGTCACTCCCACATTCCCCTTTCTCATTCAGCTAGGTTTCTCTGGTATGGATCAGTAGGCTAAAATAAAGTGGATGTATGAAGTGCAGTTGGAACAGGGTGTAAACCTCGAAGTTTGATAAGGGAGTGTGGTGTGGAGTGGAGACACATACTCCTTTTCCTTGTTTTTTCTAACTTTGTCAGCCTCAACCAGTGAGAGTTGAAAATCAATGAGAGAGGACAGCAAATCAATAGAAGTTCAGTTCTATGAAGCACACCACCTTCAAACCTTCAGATAAAAATCAAAGGTAGCATCACAAATACATGGGTAACTGATTTTTGCTAATTATTTTACTCACTTACCTTATTTTTTTAAAGACCAGGAGATTTATTGGTAATTGTAAGATATGATGAGGATTAGTAAAATTTACAGGTGATGATGAATCTTATTCAAAGTGGCAGAGTTTATTAGTTATCAATAAATTTAAAAAAATATTTAATTATAACACAATAAATATTGCAGGGAAAATGATGCATTGTGACTGCAGGATGTGAGATATACTGGATGCCAGTAGGATCCAGGTCAAATGCAACTATGGTAATTTTTGCAGCATAAGGAATTTCAGTTTGGAGTTTATGTGTTGTCAGCTGAGCTGCAGGCAATGTTGCATCAGTGAGTGGGAAAATTATCTGGGAATTTTATTCCAAGAAGTGGTCATGTCCTTTGGGATAGGGCCTTCTGATATGCTCAGTGGTCAGAAAAAGGGTTGTGTTACTGTGCATGAGGCAGGTAAGGTGACCCAAGAGATCAAGGCACATTGTGATTCCTATCGTTCAAGGCTTGGCTGCACATGGATCACTGTCACTCCTGTTGTTCCAAAACTGGGGTGCACTGGACACAGTGCTGCTCCCTGTATTCCAGTGCTGTGGATGGCGTTCTGCAACATTGTGAAGCTTGATGCTTTGCTATTTATTTTGATGGTGATTGTGAGTTTCATTATTTCACCCTTCATTGTCAGATGAGCAGTAGTTAAAAATCACGCAACACCAGGTTATAGTCCAACAGGTTTACTTGCAAATACAAACTTTCAGAGTACTGCCCCTTCGTCAGGTAGCTAGTTCGTCAGGAAAATGTAAAGGTGCACAAGGCAAATGGGAAATTAGCTACCTGATGAAGGAGCAGTGCCCCGAGAGCTAGTGCTTCCAAACAAACCTGTTGGACTATAACCTGATATTGTGTGATTTTTGTCCACCCCAGTCTAACACCGGCTCCTCCACAGATGAGCAGTAGTCATTGTCCGTCTGGATAAGCATCTTCGCAATTTGACTCTATATTACTCCTTTTCTAGATTTTCTTTTGTTAATATCCTTTTTCAACAATGGGCAAGCTTCAGGCTACCTCATTATATTGATTCCTGTTCTGTGGACTGTATGTATTAATGTAAAACTCCCTTCCCTTGCTATTTGTCCTTTCCTCTCTTTCAGTGTTTCTCTCTCTCTCTCTTTCTCTCTCTCTCTCTCTCTCTCTCTCACCTTGCTTATACTATTTTCACTGCAGGCCTTGATGAGAAGAGGGTTGCTTATATCATTTGAGTTGGATACCTTTACTGTTCCTTCCTTATGCACTGCCTTAACCCTTGTCGCCTGTACGTAATGGAAGCTATGTGTTAGATAGGCTCTTTAAAAATGACTTGCCTAACAACACAAATTGCTGTCATAAAATACAAATTTAACAATCACACAACACCAGGTTATAGTCCAACAGGTTTATTTGGAAGCATTAGCTTTTGGAGCGCTATTTCTTCATCAGGTGGTTGAAGGACGAGCGCTCCGAAAGTTAGTGCTTCCAAATAAACCTGTTGGGCTATAACCTGGTGTTGTGTGATTTTTAACTTTGTACACCCCAGTCCAATACTAACATCTCCAAATCATAAAATACAGGATTGCAAAGTGAGTAAGTGCATTCACTCACCTTTTTAGTCCTTTCAGATGCAATGCTATGATTGCTTTGCAGTTAGTTACCACATACTGAGAATGATCGCAGGTTGGCCATTCACCAGGTTTCCCGTTTACCTCATGAACCCTTATATTTTCCAGGGAGTGGCACTTGCTTTACCTTTTCTGTGAATAACTGTAGAAACTTTAGATCCATTAAGATATTTAACTGAGATATCAAGATATCCACTCCTGGGAATATCCTGTAAACCTGAAGATATCCACATCTTGAAATCCACAGCGGTTTAACAGAATTCTTTCATTAAAGTAAAATGAATCCATATGGTGCCCTCATCGATATTGTTTACTTTCACCATGACAGTGTTGCACATTCCTCGCTCAGCATTCGCATATTCTTTCCTGCTATTCTGACATGCTTTTTCTGCTATGGGTGAGACCAAAGCCACACAGAATTCCACCAATCACTGAGAAGTTTGCATGTTCCAAGTGTATTAAACTGAAGTGAGGATTGAGATCAACTTAATGAAAGGCTGAAGAGCAAATCTCTGTCAAAACCAACAGATAAAACAGATCTTACACTTAGATCTGAGGCAAATTGTTTAGAAGATGGAAAGAAATGCTAAAAGCTAAGAGCTTTCATTTGGAGCTGGTCAGATGAAACGGAAGAATGTAGAGATACAGATCTCAGCCATCAAGGCAATCCAAATCCTAGTGGGAACTCTAAATCTTAAAGAGTAACATAAGACTTTATAGCCATCTCTGCAGCACATAGATGTTTAGACTCTGGAGAGCATCAAGTAAAATAATTGTTGGCAACAGATGAAACATTTTGGGGAGAAGAGAAAATATTATTTCATGGCTAGATAAATATTCAAAATATTTCCAACAAAATTGATGTTCCATAATGATCCGGACAAGATAATGATTTGCTTACAATATAATATTTATTAGCATACTAACCACCTTACACTCTGTAATCACTTTTATTAACTGATGAAAATATACGTAGTTTCTAAAGGGCTGACTACTAGCTCTTTGTTCAAATATTTTGTATGATTTTTCTTTTCAAAATTTGAAATCATGTTTAGTCCTACACTGCTTTTTCCAACTTCAGATCTTTAACTCCTAATAATCTGGGTTTCCAACAGCTCCCATCCCTTCAGCTTTATCTCCCTCTTTTATGTTTGAAAATGTTGTTCCTAACTCTGAAACTTTCTGATTGAATCCATTCAGTCTGGTCTCCATTGTCCCCAGGGCACTGAAACAGCCTTTAACACTTGCCTCCTCCATAAGATGGATCCTGGATTTATTTTTAAATCAGATAAATTAATGAAAATAAATTTATTAAGAGGAACGTATTATTTATTGGAACAAGTAGCCTAAAACTGAAAAGTTGTTTTCAAAGAAGCCTGGTTTCAGAGAGCGATGAAGGAGCATTTGGGAAAAGAGAATATTATCATAGCCAACATGCTACTGTAATCCCTGAAGTATTTCTGACATGCAAATTTCTGACAGTTCTAGCAGTATACATAGGAGCAGCCTAAGGCCATAAATTAGATGTCAGTTACAATTGTTTTATTCAGGTCTGGTTCAAATCCACCATTCATTTCAGCCACAGCTATTCAATATAACTATCATCAGTGAGATATTCCAAGACAGAAGCTATTCAATAAAATATGAATAGATAATCCTTGCTTGATATCAATTTATTATCCATTTTACTATTGATTTATAAATAAATCCAACTCAAGTCAATCAATGTAAATACCCTTTAATAATATACAAATCAATTGCTTAAGTTGACTTTTTTTGAACTGCTTTGCTCACTGTAAGTAATTGAATTTTAATGACAGCCTGTTTCCTTTGGTGCTAATGACTCCAAAAGTATTAGCATCTAATAATTCCAAAGAGCTTGACATGGTTGCTAATTTTTTCCGTAGAAAACATGATAGCTTATAGAGAGGTTAATACCCATTTGAAAATGCAACTTTACTCAGAATAGATCGAGTTAAAGATTCTAAACAGTTAGATTTTCTATCACACAATCAAAACAAATAAGCAGTTCCATTTAGTGGATTAACTTATTCAAAATGATCCAACATTTATAAATATTCTCAGCACATCTTTGAATATTCTTTATTTTGTATTCAAATCACGTAGCTATCTATAATCTTGCAAAGCAATTGTCTATAAAAATATATATTAAAATGGAAAACTCTTAAACAATTCAGCAGTGGTAAATGTCATTGCTTTACCATGAGGCACAAATGGAAAGAGAGAAACCTTCCAAGAGGTGTCCTCCAGCTTACAAATTCTCACTTAAGTTTAATTGTTGTTTTTATATAAGTGTGTGGATTTTGTATCATCATCTATATTTACTGCTATTTGTTGTTTCTACATCTATCCAGAAGTTTCTGTTGCTCAATTTCTACCAATAATGCTTTAAGACTAGCTGAGCAATCCTGACACACTGAATAGCTAGTAATTAGGTAGCAAGTTTTACAGACCAATTTGGAAGCAATCTCAAATTCATCTCATGCAGTGGATAAAAATGTATCCCTGAGACCCCAGTCCCCACTGAATCAATTGACGTTAAAGGTGAAATCTTCCGGATTGAGGTTGTTAGTAGCAGGACAAGAAGTGAGTAAGACTTTGTTCTGGTGTGGCATAGCTGGCTATACATGACTACGTGACAGGCAACAAGCAATTTTTAACTGCTTTGATTAAATTCAAACTAGACAAGTCAACTCTAATTGGTTGGGTTATTATCAAGGGGCTGGGACCATGAATATAGGAACAAAATTAGACCATTTGGCCAATTGAGTCTGCTTCACCATTCAATCATGGCTGATATGTTTCTCAACTCCATTCTCCTACCTTCTCCCATAACCCTTGATTCCCCTTACTAATCAAGAACCTAGTTATCGCTGTCTTATATACACTTAATGACTTGCCTTCCACAGCCCTCTATGGCAACAGGTTCCAAACATTAACCATCTGTGGATGAATATCTTCCTCACTGCAGTTCTAAAGGGTTGTCTCTTCAATCTGAGTCTGTGCCCTCAGGTCTTAGTCTTTCCTGCTCATGGAAACATTTTCTCCATGTCCACTCTATCCAGGCTCCTCAGTATTCTGTAAGCTTCTATCGCAATCCTATCCCTCCCAACATTCTAAAGTCTATCGACTATGGATTCAGAGTCCTCACTCGTTCCTCATACAACAAGCCATTCATCCCCAGGATTATTCTTGTAAACCTCCTCTGGACTGCCTCCAAGGCCAGCACATCCTTCCTTAGACACACTACCCAAAACTGCTCAGAATATCCCAAATGCAACAGAAATTGACAGTATATATATTATTTTACTCCACAAAAAAAAGTCTTACAAGTTATTTACGCCTACAAAGAACAGGACCTTCTGTTCTTTTCTAGTATGTGTAAAAGAATCAAACTTTGAGTAACTGATTTTCTTAAATTCACTTTCCAGTATAATCCTTAGAGTAGGCAGTGTTATTTAGTAAATATTGTCACATAGGGAAATTACAATTACTTTGTTCTGAGTTTTGCTGACATGTGATGGTTGTGCATGAGTGGCATATTGCAGATAGTCAAAGGGTTATATTGTTTGACCTGACTGGTAAGTTGTTAGAACATAGAATCTACATACCAAGTATTCTACTGGCACTGAACCCCATCCCACAGTAATCATTTGTGTAGTAAGCAGAACACCTTTGTGACTTGGTAGCAACATCCTGTTTGTGGAGAATCTCATATTCCCTGATTTTATTTTTCCTTTTTTATATCTAGAAGAGCTCTTACACACATTTTCTTCCCATCACCAAATTCCCGTGGTAATTTTCCATTTATTAACAACCACGAATAAACCACCCATGTTTTTCATTTGAATATTTTTCATACAAAGCCTAATGACTGCATCAAAATGGAGTTGGAAGGGGAGACAAAGCACTCTACCTCTGTGGTGCCTGCCTCTTTATAAAGGCATTGTGAATATTGGTGGCCACCACAGTGTTCAGTGAAAGTAACAGCATAGCACAATCAGCTTCACCTATTTCTTAAACATTTGAGACACCTTTCTCTTCTGGGAAAATCTAGGTATATCCAATGGTCTTTGGCCCTTCTGTCAGTTTGTGCATATATCAAGCAGGGTAGTTTTGATACAACCCTCACTCATATCAAGTTTAAGAAGTGAGAGGTGTTAGGGCCCCGTTCATGAAGATATAGCAACGGCTGGGCCTAGAAGGGATCCCATGGCAATGCCATTTACACGATGTCATTGAAATTAAATTAAAGCAAGTAACTAAGTTAGTTTTCTTGTGGTTCAGTTCTGATGAGTGCAAAATGAGAACCTTTGACTTCAATATCTCAACATTTTAGCAATGTTTAAGAAAACAGACAATACTGCAACCACTGTATATCCTTTTCTTCTATCAATAACAAAAGTGATCATTCAGTATCCTGAGGGGCTTTGCAATAACTTCCATCCAGTCTTCTAACTCTGTGAAGTAAATTTTGCTTAATGGCAGTTCCAGGAAACCGGTATTCACATGGAACATGCCCCAGTTGTTATCACATCCTGACTTTGTAATCAGTGCACTGACAGCAATCCCACAGAATTTTAAAGGCCTGGCAAAGGTAGACTAGCAAATGGATGCAACTGGTGAACCCTATGTCCTTGGGAAATTGGCAATATCAAGGAAGTCTTACCTGGATGTCTGTCATTGCAGCTCAGTGTCAATTTTGTGTAATGGATTATAACCTTAGCAGTTCTATTTTAGTCTTAAACTGCATTTTTGCCTAAGGAATGGCTCATTTCTGTCAAATTCTCTGCAGCATGTAGGAACAAACCAGGAGCATAAAGATTAGGAGTGGATGTCATGGTTGAGCTAAAAGTAAAGCTGTGTTCATGCAGCATTGCTCTTCCCATTTAATGATGTAACTCAACACCCAGCTCCCCACAGAACTACATATTTTGCAAGCACTCCTACAAGGGTAGATTGGTCATGGAAAAATAAATATGCTCCTGTGTTTGAGCCTGGTGCCAGGGGCTGGTCAAGTTCTGCAGTGTCTGTGCTGGTTTGCCCATATCTATTAAATATAAACATATCTTTGCATTGCTATTATGTATGAGCTGTGCAATATTTGTTACTGTGCCCTTATTTTAACTCCAGTTCCACAGACAAGCAGTGACAGGATAGTTTACTAAACATTAGCAGAGGACAACACCAATGAAATCAATTATGCTACAAATTGACCTTTAGAAGTGTACTGTTGTTTTCTTTTCAAAAAAAAAGCTATGATTTTGGTTGCAGCATGTCTGTAGTGCCATTTGGGTCAGCAATATAGAAGGCCTTCTAAATAGCAGGCATGATGCTTCAGACTATGTCTGGTGCAGACTTGAGACAGCCTGGACATGTACTGCAACACTGTATGAGCTACCCCAGTCAGGCTTGGTGGCTGATAGGCTGGCAAAGGGACACTGATGGAGATGGTGATGATGGGAGCAAAAATGCTGGAATTCTGAGGACAACAGGTTTGTGCATCAGGGATCATCTACTGGCAACTTGTAGCTAGGGTAGAGAACTGTCTCACATCCTCTTTCTGATGTTAATATGATGGACTTTCAGTTATCTGTGGTGGAGGATGCACAACACATAAGATTCAGCACAGTGACTCCTGTCTTTCATGTTAAGGTGTAGCTGATTAGATCACAGTAACTGCATACAGGTTACATTGACACTTAGGCATATAATCTATTTTTAATACAAAGTAGAGAAGATATTGTGTCTCCATCATCAGACCTTACCAGAATCCAACAGGTCTTCCACCCAGAGCCTTTGTGACACTATGAGACTGGGAGGAGTGAAGTATATTCAAGGATTACCTGAAACACCAACATACATTCCCTTACCAGGACACTCCAGCAATCTGTTGAAGTATTGATTGCCATACTGCAGAGTGAGCTTCCATAGCTCTTTAAGCATGGAGATTTGAAACCTTGATGTCAGCAGTCTGAGTCCACAAGCAACAAGCATGGATCACATGAATTTGCCTGTACTGCAATGGATGTTAATATCTCACACAGAGTTGAGTCTGAAAGTGTTCATGTGGCGTTGACCATTGCTCCCATTCTGCAAAGGAAAGGCTCCAAACTCCATGCAAGCCCCTGTACCAGACTCATCCATTCTCCCACTGAGAGTGGCAAGCCCTGCCAATTGACACAAGAATCTTGGTGCACATGTTCAGCTGAATTCCCCTGTATGTTCATCCCATCGAAGCCCAGAATGACAGCAGAGCTCATTTGCAATGTTCTGCTCCAATGAGCTGACAAGTAACTTATCCTTTTCCTTTGGCCTAGTTAGGGATCCCTCTTCACCGAATGATGTACCAAATGCTGATTTCAGATCTGTGCCAATCTGTCAGCAGTGTACAGTGCCAGCATCTGAGCTGGTGACAGACCAACTGATAGGATGTCTTCAGCAGAGCTGTATCTGAAACCATTAGTTCACAAGGAGAAGGTGGAAGTGAGTGAAACCAAGTAGATTGAGAAACAAGAATTTCATGGTAATGTGATATGCAGCTTATACTTACTGGAGGGAAGGTTAGAGTGAGGTAGGATTTGAGAAAAGTCATTTGGTAGGATTAAACTATTATCCTGAATATCTCAGTGGTCTTTGTGATAGCTGGTCCCATGATGCTGAACACAGACTCCTCCAGAGAGTTCAGTCTTTTGGTCTCTCTCCTTCTGTCACATACACACACAAACACACCTCCTACTATGAGCCACCCTGTTCTACAAGAGAGAGGGAAGAATGCACTGTATTTATGAGATATGCCTTCCACAGCTGAATAGCTGGAGGTGCATGGAATCAGTGCAATGCAGTTGTGACCCTGGTAACATTGGCCATTTTTGCAGTTGAAGTGAGTGCCTGAATATTCGGAATAAGGCTCGTATTCCAGAGACTGCTGAATGATCAGGGAGTGGTGTATTGAGCAGTGAGAGACGTTGGTGACTTGACAAGAAAGAGATTCATGTTAAGATGCTTTACTGCTGCTCAGCCTCCTGTTTGAGCATTCAGTTCACCAGCAGCGAAGTTGCACTTGGCTGAACACCGCAATCACAGAAATGAAGAGGCGGCACAATGTTTGCATGCTGCTGTTCAACAGAACCAAACAGGGTCTGTTTGGAAGTCACAACCCTTCTACTCAAACATGAGCAAACTGACTTTTAGAGCCTTTGTTCTGTTTTGGAGCTGGAAGGTAGTGATACGTTCACAAGCAGTTGCTAGTACCAACTTTCTTTTAATGCCAAAAGCAATTATCGTTTGTTTCAAAGTAGAACACAGAATCCAAGACCTGGAATAAGAAGCAATAAAATTAAGATTCTATTGCTTTGATCTGTGGAATAAAACATGTACACAACAAAAGAAAGAGGTCCTTTCATCCCTGTGTGTTTTACTTCAAACTGAGCCATCAAAATTCATTTCAATTCATGTTTTCTCACTGCGTTATTAACAATAGGGACGCTGAGTTTTAATAATGCTCAGACCCAGAGAATTGTTAACATTTGAGGAAAACAAATCTTCCAAAATGTCTAAACATTATGAAGAAAAAGGCTTGTTATCATAATATGATGTTGAAACTGTGTAATTAGACAGATAAGTGACAGAAAAATCCTTACAATTGATGTGCATTTTCTGAATCAGGTTAAAATATTCATCAATTATATTTTGCATTCAGCAATAAAGATTGCAAATGACAAATATCTTTATTTCTATCAATTTTTAAATGTCGACGTCGAAACGGATGAAGAATTCATCAATAATACACAACAAGGTGGAAAACTTTAGCGACTACTAGCAAGAAGAGATGAACCACTGGGTTAGATTTAATGCATCTTATTAACAGACCTATAAACTTGGTTATAATGTAATTACTAAGCATATGGAGATTAACAATACCTATAAATAAACCACATATAAAAATGGTTTCAGCACACAAAAATGAATTGTTAATGTGCTAGTAAAAACATTAACAACATAACAAAAGCTGACAGAATTGTGGTCCCCTTAAATTCCAGAAAAACAAAATGTCCTGAAAGGGACATGGACATCACAAGCTTCTACTAATCAACAAATGTTAGGGTTTATCAACTTAGCATGATGTGTTAGTTCCGCAATATGTACACTGTTAATTAAGATTAGTTTCAAGCAGAAAAAAAAATGACAAAATGAACCTTTATTTGGGACAGATATATAGACTAAAATTGATTAATACTTACTTCTGATTGATTAGGGTTGTTGCTAGCTGAAGTAATTGAGGGGGTTAGTGGTGCACGTAGAGGGAAATAGCATTTTAACATATATTCAATTACCTTTGACCACTTGTGTGACACTGTTCAACTTCTTGCTGCAATGTGTGCAAGTGCACGAGAAAGGCACCGAGCATTGACTGGTACTGCCTCTCAAGGTATGGCTGGTAGGCCTCCTGGCCCTGTAAGATAGACAGCATTTATTATGTTCTCCACCCACTGCACCTGGGTTTCCACAGCAGCAGGTGCCACAGTGGTCCATTGGTTAGCACTGCTATCTTACAGCACCAGGGACCCAGATTCAATTCCAGCCTCGGGCTGTGTGGAGTTTCCACATTTCCCCCATGCTTGTATGAGCTTCCTCCAGGTGCTCCGGTTTCCTCCTGCAGACCAAAGATGTGCAGGTGCGGTGGATTGACTTTTAGTGTCCAAGGGTATTCAGGCTAGGTGGGTTAGCCATGGGAAATATGGGGTTAGAGGGTAGGGGGTGATAGGCATCAGTGGGATGCTCTTCAGAGGGTCAGTGTGGACTCAAAGGTCTGTTTCCAAACTGTAGGGAGTCCATAGTTCTATGAGCAGCATTGGAAGGACTTGGATCCTGCCCTAACTGATGGGGAAAGTGCATAAACCCAAGCCATTCATTCCAAGGCAGAGATGCTGTGAGCATCCAAGTAGGCTCAGAGTGAGTGAGCACTATGTCAACAAGTGAAGACCCTGGAGATACATCCTGGTCCAGTCCATGGGCTAAGTGTTTGTTCCTGTGCGCACAGTAACCTTCCTGCAGTTGACAATGAAATTGCCAGTAAAAGTCAAGGTCTAAATCAAAATGTAGAAATATCGTGTACAGGCATCAGAGGTATGCTTGGAGACTGGCATATATCAAATGCCAATGTTCTTGGATGTGGCCAATGTGGTTGGTGACCATTGAATGTGCCCTGGGACGTTTGTGCCCAGTGTCCAATGTGAAGATGCTTTAGAGTTGAGCAATGAGTTAAAGTCATTAAGTAATAGCTCTAATTTCATGTCAAGAATTCTCAGCATCTGGATTGTTTAGCACATTTGGTCAGATCAAGAGTTTTATTTTAACAAGGCAAATAAATTGTGCCATTCAGAACATGTTTAACAAACTACAATCCAACTTAACTGGCAGATCACCATTGCAATGAATAAACTCATTTCACCATTTGACAAATGCATAAAAGATGCAACGAGTTTCTCCTGACATCAATATCGGTCTCAAAGGACTTCTCACACAAGTCTGTCACAAACCTCACTACAGCCTATGTTGCTCAGGCTCCTCTAAGGTTTCTCCCATAGTTTTTAAATTATTGTTAGAACTGGCTTTCCTTGATCACACCAGACCAAGCGCACCTTGTTGATGCCTACCAAGAAAGAGGACGGTGGCAGCAAATCTACCAGATTGTTTATCCTATGGTACAAGCTATGGGAGTGAGAATTCTTCTTACTGTACTTTTGTTTAAAAATCTCACAGCCCAGTGACAAAAGAACTCCCATGATCCTATCTGGGAAACATTGGCAAGAGAGGACTAATTAAGTTCGCCAAGCATGACACTCTGTAGTTTTTGACTCTCATCATGAATAGCAATCATTTAACACATACTGTGAGAAAGTACTTCTCCTAATGCAAGTTAATGAAAATCAACGCACAATTTGTAGTGCTGATCATCATCATTATCCTAAGGGTTAATACAATTCTAAAAATGGTTATCTGTTTACAAGAAACCAATTTTCATGCATTTTAATAGGAATGAATAAGCATAAAGGTAGAAGTGAAATTAACTCATTACGAGCAAGGAGAGGAAGATTAGTTTGAACTCAGTAGTGGGGTGTCAGGAGTATTAGAAGCACAGACATGACAAAGCAGGGTTACAGCAAGAGCCATACAAAACATTTAAACTGAAACATGGTAAAACAGCATGAATGGAAAGTCCAGAGGATGGGGAACACTGTGGGAGTTGCTGTAAGGATTAAAGCAGAAATACAGCAGCAGTGGAGAGAGATGAACAGCACCAGCAGCAAAAGAATCACAGAGTTGCCGAGCCAACTTGCAGAATAAGATGTGTTATCAAGAGGAAAGTCACAGGTAAACAGTTTCTAGCCATCTAACTAGATCAGTAATTAGTTTACAAAAAAAAGGTAAATTGATTAAACATTAAATATTTTTCTTTATTTATTCAACCACTTTACATAAGGATGGCAAGGCATGTGCAACAATAGTATTATATCATATGGGATCTGCAGAGAGCATCATCATCTTAAACAACCATATCTGCATTAAGTTGCTGCTTTTTGAGAAATTTCTGCCTCCAGTTATTGAGTTACAGTGCCACATGCCAGCATTTGCAAGTCATCAGATAGGGGGCAGTTACCTGGACACTTTGACCCAGGAGTGTGATGAGGATTTGCTAGGTCTTTGTGATATCTTGAATTATTTGCTATTCCTTGTCTTTCCCTAGTGGTATCTTCCATGGAATTCTATGCACCACATTTTCACTTTGAGCCTAAGGAGTTTGTCCTCAATATGCTGAAGATTTCTTCTAAAGTAGGTGGACTTTTCACTTCAATTTGTTGATTAGTTTGGACTTTCTCGTTCAGCCTCAGTGATTCAAATATTGGTGAAATCAATGTATTGACTTCCTCAATTGCGTTACCAGAAGATTCCTTCTTGCTTGATGGACTATCAATGACAGTTGTTAAGGATTCTATCCTTAGAAGACGGAAACGTTAGATATACTATTTGAACTGATCTCCTTCTAGTCACTTCCACATATAATGAGAGAATTAGATTTGTAATAATAAGTTGTTCACTGTGTTGAGTTTCAATCTGCCTCAATTCCATTGCAAGTGTTTCAGTTGAGTTCAATGGGGTATACTGTTCAATTACAGCCTTTACATTTACCTTTCTTCACCACATTTGTTGGCACTTAGATTCAAACTCTTCAATTTTGTTGGCAGTGGAAAATATTTTCACCAACCTCTTATCATCACCATGTTCTCTCTCATTATAGCATGAAACTATTTTCTTATTCCAAAGTAATTAATCTCAAGGAAGTCTGCTTTTTTGTTTCGGTTCTGCTTTACGTTTACAGAGCCCTGTAACATTATCTATTGGCTGAACCTTGATCTTTTAATGTTGAAACAAAGAAATAGAGAAAGTTATTACACCTCCATGCAAACTCAAGGCTGTGGAAATTTCAGACCAAATAAGAAACAGAACAACTTAACACATTGCTTTATTCTTTGGGACAGGTAGCAGACCCAGCTATTAACAGACATGCAGTTAAAGAAGTAATGTATACTTTTGATGATGACTTAAAAGCATTTTCACAACTATTTAATTTAAAGAACAAATAATTTTTGTGGAAAAAATAAGATTGGACAAGCGAATATGTTCTCTGAAACAGCTGTTGACAAATGCGTCAATAATCTTTTACGTTATCACAGTCTTGTGAATATGGAACATTATAACCACAAGCTTATAGACACAACATTTCAAATTCATCTCTTTCACGTCTTTTGCAACTGGAGATCTCATAATGCAGAAGTCTGTCCAGTCTGTATTAGAAACTGAAATGTAGAAAATTCATCAAAATATATGAGGAACTGAAGGACATGTTTACTTCAGACATCATTAGAACCTGTCAACTTCATAAAGTAGAAAACTCCAAATAATCACATGACAAACCAACGTGAAATGAGTTTGAATCTTTTGATGATATGGTTCAAAGTTTAAGATGTGGTGGCAACAAAGAACAAATGCAAGGAAACAATGTGCAGCATTGTCCAGTTATTTTTGCAAGAAAATGTGGGCAATTTCAAAAAAGAAATGTGCATAAAACCAGAACAATCCTGAAATGACAGAAACAATATTGATTATATCCACAAAGAAACTGAAACTTTACACTGTCCAACGTCCCAAAAACACCTTATAGGTGAAGCAGTATTTTACTTGTATTGCTTTCAATCCAGTCTACTGCATTCTCCATGCTCTCTCATCTCACAGTACAGCATTTGGGTTATTCACAAAGAAACCCTGGCATTACTCTTAACTTAATTCATTAATCAGCAAAGTCCTGTATGGTTGCAATTACATGCCTTGTTAATCTCTGACTTCTCATAAAAAATTATAATCTAGCAAATCTTCTTCCTATCCACTTGGGTTTGATTTCTTCCTTATTCTGTTGAATTAGACATTACTGGAGAAATATGTCACAGAATATTTCAGAGAGACACAAGATGAAACTGACACCAAGCTAACGAAACAGATACAAGTATTATAAAGAAAATATAAGGTATTCAATGGAATTTTTTATTACTATTCATTCAAAGTTTGGGGTGTTGCTGGCTAAGCATTTTTATTGTCTGTCCTCAGTTACCCAGGGGGTAGTTAAGGGTCAACCACAACGCTGTGGGTTAGGAGGCAAACTAGATAAGGATAGTGGATTTCCTTCCCTAAGGGACATTAGTGAACCAGATGGGTTTTTTTTACCAACAATCTTCAGTAGTTTTAAAGTCATCACTTAACACACAATTCCAAATTTTTATTGAATTCAAATTCCACCATCTGCCATGGCAGGATTTGAATCCAATTCCCCAGAATCTTACCTGGGTCTCAGGATTCATAGTCTACCAATAATAACGCCAGGCTGTTGTATCTCTATAAGACCTAAAAAAAACACACAACTGTAAGAGTAATAATTAATCATAAAACTGGATACGGCGTCATTAAAATGTTAGAGTGGTAAAGTTCAATAAATGTTTTCTCATAGAAAGAGAATAATGAATGAGTTATTGGTAATAAAGCAAAGTAGGACAACTAATGGTTGGCACATGTGAAAGTCAGGGAAAATAACAATCAGAAATTTATTTAGGCTCTCCAAGCAAAGAGAATAATATATTAAGAATCATTTGATCAAATACAATGTGCACCAAAGCAAAGGGACATTTTTCCATTATGTTTTGTTTGAATTGCTGGAATTTGAAGTGTTAAAGTAACAAAAGGAAGCAAAAGTCAAGAAACTGGCTCAGAATTGTTTCTAATGTTACTAATGAATTCCAGAATAATGTAATCTCAAATCTAATACTTAGACATTCTTAAGTGATGCAGACATTTGAAAGCAAGAAATATTTTGCATACTTGTGACTACTGTTAAAACTGACATAGGAGGAGTGCACTGTCTTTTTCTAGTACCCCTACTATTAGGGCTCACAAGACGAATGTAATTATTTACCCTGCTTCTGATATGGTTAATTGTATGCACTCTCTTTGTTAAACTTAGAATGAAATCATCCCTTAATCAGGTTTCTTGCTTTTTACTTATTCATTCATGGGATGTCAGCATCACTGACTGGCCATCAATTATTATCCATTCCTGGTTACTCTTGAGAAGGTGCTAATGTGCTGTCTCCTTGAACTGAGGGTTGTCCCACAATGCAGTTAGAGAGGCAACTCCAGGATTTGGTCCAGTGACACTGAAATATTGGCAATACATTTGCAAGTCAGGATGGTGTGTTGTTTGGAGATGGTGGTATTCCAATGTATGCACTAGCCTTTTCTTTGTAGATGGTATTGATTGCAGACAGCGCACATTGAAGATTGTACACGCTCCTGTTATTGAACATAGGTGGTGGAGGGAGTGGATGTTTGTGGATGTGGTGTCAATCAAGGGGGCTGTTTTGCCTGGACGTTGTTGAGCTTCTTGAGTGTTGTTGGAGTTGCACCCATCCAGGCAAGTGGAAAGTATTCAGCCACACCCATGACTCGTACATTGGATGCCAACAGAATTTCTTGAAAGATAATGAATGAACATCATTAATGTTTGTGATGCAGTAACTGTGTTTGTTTACCTGGAAAAATTAATCAATGGCACTAGAAGTTTGGTCGAGTGACTACAATGGTATTTTTGGCTAGAGAGTGCAAGCACACTGACTGTGTCCTAGTCAGAGGTAAGTACACCCTCCTCAGCTTGACCCTCTACAGGGCTAAGGATGATAGACAAGGTTAAAGTGGAATGCCCAGCCACCTGTGGAGTGTTCTCAGAGGAGGCATCTAAAGGTCATGTGTCTGGTTCTGCCTCCTCTGAGCACCAATGAAGCGCAGCTCTGTGTGTGGATCCAGCAGACTCTGAGACTATATGACCTGGCTATCCATGTCAGCTGTCAAGCTACCCATGGATATTGCCAAATGGTCACATACCTGAGGCATCATGGTCCCAAATGGTGTTGTTGCCGCTGCAGTCCTGCAGCCTTAGTGTCAGGTTACCCAGTGCCCTCTGACAAATCTGCCTGTTGGTCCTGTACCTGCTTCTGCATGCCAGGGAAGTCCTTGCTTGGCTGGTCCCCTCTTACCTGGGGCTGAGCAAGTGCCTGGTCTCCAGCAGTCCTCCGAGCGCTAGTGGATCTGAGCCATTTTTTCCATGGCCAGCTGTGAAGACATGGCAGTGAGGTACTCATCAGGAAGTGCTCCCATTTGGTATCTACCTAACTAACATACCCACCATGGTGTCGGTACCTGAGCTGGTGGGCAGTACAGGAGGCAGCCTCTATGGCATCTAAGCTCTACTTCTCAGAGGTGGAGGAGACATTTCTTGAGGGATAGTCAGTCCCCTTGACAATGGAGATCATGGACATCCACCAGCAAGAGGTAAAAGAGATAATGATAAAATTACAGGATAGAATTGCGACATGGTTTATATTAATGCACAGTAGAGGTAATGCGAGAGTGGTACAACAATGATCTCACTCCGTTTGGTTGCCAGGACATAGAAGGTTCTGCATCACTACAGAAGTGGTCCTGGTCTCCACTGCCCAAGTCCAAAGTCTTCCCATCATAGTGCGGGTGAGAGGATGAATATCTCACACCGCACCAACTGTCCTGGCCCTTTCAGTTCTGTTCTGGAAGAAAGGGAGGGATTCTGTGGAAGGGAACAGCCCAACATTTGCTGCTGATACTGCAGGTTGGAGAAAGTTGGTAAGGTGTCCTGAGTTAGTAAATAGGTAGCACAGAGTCCTTACTATGTTAGTAATGGGGGGATTTGTGATGACAATACCGGGTGAGGGAAGATGTTGCATGTGATAGAGAGAGCGTTAGAGCATGGACCATAGATGGAGATGGGTTCAATAGCAGAGATTAGATTAGATTCCCTACAGTCTGGAAACAGGCCCTTTGGCCCAACAAGTCCACACTGACCCTCCAAAGTGTAACCCACCCAGACCCATTCTCCTACCCTATATTTACCCCTGACTAATGCACCTAACACTATGGACAATTTAGCATGGCCAATTCACCTGACCTGCACATCTTTGGATTGTGGGAGGAAACTGGAGCACTTAGAGGAAACCCACGCAGACATGGGGAGAATGTGCAAACTCCACACAGCTGCCCAAGGTGAGATTGAGTATGATGGGACAGAAAGCCAATGGTAGCACATACCTTTGCAGTGCAGAGAAGATCATTCACCTTTTTCTTTCTTTGCTGGTGCTCCTCTGAGCTGTGGATACTGCACTGACTTTAGTGATAATATCTAACCAGGCTGGCAAGGTCTGGTGACATGGCCTCCTCTGGTGATCCTCTGGGACGGAAGGACCTTTCTTTATATCGACAGAACCACCAAGACTTCCAGGACCCTGTCCATAAAGTGGGGCGACAACTTCCCCTTCTCAGCTATGTCTGGGGTGACTGTCAAGTCCAGATTCCAGCACTTGACCAGGTACACAATGGCTTTTCAAATATGGCACCAATGGCAGTGAGGCTGAGATACCCTGGGAAGATGAGCAGTAGCAAGTACATCTGGCTCCTGCAGGCAGGGGATTCAAGTTAGCATCAGGTAAGGAAGTGCATATGAGTATGGTTGGCAGATTGTGAGATGGGTTTAGATCAATTGCATAGGAAACCCATGGAGAGGAACCCATCTATGAAACCCTGTAAAGATGACACTGCCAAGTATAATTAGATTCAGCTTAAGAAAACTTGTGAATGTAGTTCATAGACAGCTCAATAATTATTAAATTGGCAAGTATATCCTTTTCAAACAAAAAAGCATCTGCTGCATTCAAACAAACAGAAGGAAAGGAGAGAAGATATGTGGCTCCTTCTATCTGATCATTAAAGTGTCTTTTGGAGCAAAACAATTTAAACTCTTCTTGTTATCTTAATTTCCTCCTGTCTTCTGTTCGCTTCTGTTATTTTTAAGGTTTTTTTATTCCTAACATAAAATCTCCATTCTAATCTTTTTTCTTAAAATTATATCGCTACCACCAAACACATATTCTCCTTCCCTTATTATAGACAAATCCAGTCTCGCTCAAAATATTTTAAGAAGGTAGCCTAGACACTAATGTTTACTTATTTAAAGGTAGATCTGAAATGTCATGTTTCAGATGCTTTGCGGTGCGACTGGTCAACTATTTGATGTTAAGCAAAGTTTAGTTAAACAGTATGGGTAAAATCCAAACAAAAGAAAGAGGAATTTAGGATAACCTAAATATTGGCAAACATAACCAAATAATAGAGACAGTACCTCTTACTAACTAACTGTTCCAATATAGTGGCATCCCATAAATACAGCCCTTGGTGAAAAGACAAATCCAGACACAGATTGTCACATGCAGTTCTTCAATCCAGGAGGAAAATACAGGGAAAGTAGCAGCTAGGAGACATTCACTGTAGCATTCAAGTATTTTGAGACGAAAGTGAGGACTGCAGATGCTGGAGATCAGAGCTGAAAATGTGTTGCTGGAAAAGCGCAGCAGGTCAGGCAGCATCCAAGGAACAGGAGAATCAACGTTTCGAGCATAAGCCTGAAGAAGGGCTTATGCCCAAAATGTCGATTCTCCTGTTCCTTGGATGCTGCCTGACCTGCTGCGCTTTTCCAGCAACACATTTTCAGCAAGTATTTTGAGACGCCAAAGCTTCTTATAAAAACTAAACCAAAAAACTAAAAGAAACTGGAAAACCAGGATTGTGAGAGCTGGCTACACCCAGGCTTCTTCTATTGTTACAACTTTAAAAATAAACCCAAGGCCTCACAAATTATCTACTGCCTTAGAGAAGCTCGGCATGTCTGCCATTCAAAAACACACCAGGATAATATAACTTATTAAAGTGACAGCATCATCACACCCTCCACTGTCAGAATTCCACAGGGATTTTTCCCTCTAGTCCCCTTCACTGTAACTCCCAATACTTCCTCACTCTCCCATGGCACCATCCCACGCAATTGCAGAAGATCTTACACTTGCTCATTCACCAGTTTCTTTCTCATCCAAGGGCTCAAACACAACTTTCAGCAGAAGCAGTGTTATACTTATGCTTCTTTCAATGTGATCTGCTTGATTCACTGCTCACAGCATGGTCTCCTTATACTGGTGAGACCAAATGCATATTGAGTGACTGCTTTATGGTACACATTTCACTGTCCGTAGTGATGATCCTGATGTTGCAATTGGTTGCCATGACGATAAAACCTCCTTGCTCCAAACTACCCTTTCCATCCAGGGTCTGCTGCAATGTTGTAATGAAACACAACCCAAAGTTGAGGAACAACCCCTCATTTTCTTCCTAGGCACTTTATATCCTCTTGGTCTCAATATCAAAATCCACAACTTCAAAGCCTGATCATGTGATGCTGTTTTCTATGTTTCTTGCATTCTGTCCCTCCCCACAGCCTCAACTTGTTTGTGTCCTGTTTACTTCACTCTTAGTAGACAGGACCCATTCTCTCCCTTTTATAGCTTAACTTCGGTTCATTTTGCATTTTCTTTTCTCTTTCACCATCATTAACAATTCCTCTGTCTTTTAAACTGGGCCTCTACAATATCTTTCCTTTTGCCACTCCTTCACCTGTGAAAAGTATTAAAAGGAAACATTTTCCAACCCGTATATGTTCTGAAGAAGAGTTGTATCGGAGTCAGAACATGAACCTTTCCTTCCACAGATGCTGCCAGACCTGCTGATCTTCTCAGGGGTGGAGTGGAAGCTTAATCGTTAGCACTGCTACCTCACAGGGACCTGGATTTGATGCCAGCCTCAGGCGACTGCCTGCATGGAGGTTGCACATTCTTCCCGTGTCCGTGTGGGTTTCCTCCGAGTGCTCCGACTTCCTCCCACAGTCCAAAGATGTGCAGCTTAGGTGGATTAGCCATGGGAAATGCAGGGTTGCAGGGATAGGGTAAGGAATGTGCCTGTGAGGGATGCTATTCGGAGGATCGTTGTGGACTCGTAAGGATTCTGTTCTATGATTTCTCCAGCATTCTCTGCTTTTGTTTCAGATTTCCACATTTGCAGTAGCGTGCTTTGCTCAGCTTCATAATAACTGAATATATCAGAAAACTATATATATATATATATATATATTATCTAGACTCATCTGTATAGGTTTACTTGTTATTGTAAATAATTCCATTTAACCTTTCCAAAAGAAATGTGTGTGTATTTTGTCTTCAATAGAGTTTGTCGTGGAGTGTCCCACATTGTGTGCTTATACAATACTGTAACTTAGTTGGCCAGTCAGTCTGTTATGGGCCTGCAAGCTGCACAAAAAAATCAGTTGTTTTGTTGTGTGATCTGCTTCATAGATTGTAATGTGGTTTATTCTTTTAAATAAACAATCCCACATTAGTACTTAATCCCAGATGAATGATTAATTATTATCTCATTGTCACTAACATGACTTTAACCCAACATGGGGCCACCAGAGGTAAAGTGCACTTTGGCAGGAAAATGTGCTGTACGCTGGAGGTTTCTGCAGCAGAGTCTTTGACTTACAAGAAATTACATGTCTTCTGTGTAGTCAAGGTCAGTGAATATATCTTCAAATGCACCATCACCTCAACTGGGCACTAGCTCAGTGGCTGCACAATTCATCATAGCTGCACCAATCAGCTTATTAGCACTCCATCAATCATTCTCTATCTCATACCTTACTTTTATAGCTTCACTTCACCTTCAGACGTGTAAAATGTTTGCGAGCCTCGCACCTGTATCTTAAAACTTACACACTCTGTCAGGCCATGTCAGCCTCACCAAACAACACAAGTTACCAACTCATAGACACATACATTTTCTTCAGTCTTCGGGGATAATGTAGAATACAATCAGATAGGACATCATATAATCAGTAGGGCATAGGTATGGCTTCATGGCCTTACTGTTATAGAACATAGAACATAGAACAATACAGCGCAGTACAGGCCCTTGGGCCCTCGATGTTGCGCCGATCCAAGCCCACCTAAACTACACTAACCCACTATCCTCCATATACCTATCCAATGCCCTCTTAAATGCCCATAAAGAGGGAGAGTCCACCACTGTTACTGGCAGGGCATTCCATGAACTAACGACTCGCTGAGTGAAGAACCTACCCCTAACATCAGTCCTATATCTACTCCCCCTTAATTTAAAGCTATGCCCCCTTGTAATACCCGACTCAATACGCGGGAAAAGGTTCATACTGTCGACCCTATCTAACCCCCTAATCATCTTGTTATGGGTAACATTGTTCCCAACATGTCTCTGGCTGAGGCTGTGTCCAGTGAGGGGTAGAAAACATTATAGATAACAGTATGCTCAGATCTAATGTTGTTGCACACAACCCCCTTTGCCCTCATCCCAAAACCTATTCTGATTATGCAAGCACACTCCTCTCAGTCTCACCATAATTCCACCCTTATGCCTTTCTCCTTTCAGATGTCTAAAGCCTTCAATCTACCATGTGATGGTCAAACAGGAAAAGGTCAAATAAGAGCATCAGATTGAAAAGGAAACAGCTTCACTCACTCTCACACTTATAGCTCAGTAGTTGACATTACTTGTAAAGCAGAGTTAAGATGAAAGGTCATCACATGGTATGACAGGACATGAACGGCCTACTGTCAGCCAAGGGTAAAACTGATCACCGAAGGATGTGTTTATAGCCATGTTCTCCTATAGCATACCAGATGAGCAGTTCAATGGGACAAACACCAGTTGAAAGTTGCTTCATAAGTGCAATTAAATATTTGTTGTATTGCTTGGCTTGTGGGAAATGTCAATAAATATGAAGGAGTTTAACATCAACTCAGCACAGACTTTGGGAAAAAAAAGGGCTTATTCTTTCAATATAAGAGTGGTCATCTTCACCTGACGAAAGAGCAGCGCTCTGAAAGCTTATGATTTCAAATAAACCTGTTGGACTATAACCAGGTGTCATGTGACTTCTGCTTGAGGGAGTGGTAGTGGTCCTAGGGAGCACAAGCTCTGTCTCAGGATGACAGCTGATGTTCATCAGCAAATGTAGTTACTATTGTGTGTCCATCAGCCCAGAGCATAGCTACCTATGTCAGGATAGTCAAAACTGAAACCAAGCCTTCTGTAGCTCCTGAGAACATTTTGCTATCAACCAAGTTTAACTGCAGTCAGCCACACTGATTGTTAGCAGGCAGAGTGCAGCCACTGGGATTGTACTCAAAGGAGCACGAGAAAAAAACAAACACTTGTACAAAAGAGACACAAAGTGAATGCAGAAACTGATTAGTTGATATTTGTACCCAATATGACATGGTGTGCTTTATGATTTGGTATGAATATTTGCTCTGTGCTGGCATTTCTTTAAGTATTATGGCAAAAAGGATACTGTGACAGTTAGTAACAGAGGGAAGGTAAGGTATGGGACTGTTTGGCACTGGGGAATTGTGTTTGTTAAGGCCACACATAATTTTACCTTGAACATCTCAAATAGAAAGAGCATTACTGTGATGATACTATGGCTTTAAGATGTGTATTTTGTCCTTTTTTTTAATGAAGAAAGGCTGAGATAGAGGTCCCGAACAGTCTTCTCCAATGCCAATAAAGTAAACAGCTTGTGAGGCCTTGGGTGTTTTTTTTTAAGTTGGAACAATAGAAGCAGCCTGAATGGGTGGGGTCAAGCTCCCACAAAACCAGGATTAGTTTCAGTTTTTCCATTTTAGCTTTCAGTAACAGTTGTTAAGACCTTGAAGCTGGATGTAGAAGCTCTTGTTCCTCTCTGTGGTACAGCTAAAAGCTGAGGTTCTCTTCCTACTGCTCGAATTACATATGAGACGATCTATTTTACAGAATTTGTCTTTGCCAAGGCTGTGTTTATGAAATTTTATGGAACTATTTATTAGTGTGTACATATATTTTGTTAAGCATTTTGACAGAGTTACAGTTAAGTCAATTATTTTAATTTTATTTTGTCTGTATTTTAATTATAGTGTATGGATAAAGTGGGTTTTGTTTCAAGTACTGGTAGTTTGACCAATCGAATTGCACCTGGAATGCCTTACACTTACCTTTAAAAGAAAACGTTAGGGTCTAGACTATCTTCATAATATTGTTTAATCAGATTTGTTCTGGTCCATAACTTTATCCCTTTCTTGTCTTCTCATCCATCTTCTGGGTGCTCTGGTTTCCTGCTACAGTCCAAAGATGTGCAGGTTAGGTGAATTGGCCATGCTAAATTGTCCCATAGTATCTGGGCATGTGCAGGCTAGGTGGATTAGCCATTGTAAATGTAGGGTTACAGGTATAGGTGGGGTGCTGGGTCTGGGTGGGATGCTGTTCAGAGGGCTCTTGTGGAATCAATGGGTGAATAGCCTCTTTCCTCGCTGTGGGAATTTGATGGTTCTATTCCTCCTTAGCTGTTTAGGGTATATCTCATGGCCAAGGTCTGTCTTGAAATGGCACAGGCTGCAGGACTCTCCCTAAGTGGTCTCCTGGAGTAGAAGTATTGTTTAAGAAATGTACTCAGTCACATTTTGTGCGGCATTATGACCTCAGTATTTGTGTATACTGTCCCATGTGTGTGGATTGTGTGCCAGAGTCCTGAGCCACTTGTCTCCAGGTAGCCCATGTTACTCGGTATCCACTCTAAGTTTTGCTTTGATGACTCAAATCCAGATGGAAGATCGGATGATCACAGATTGAAGGTAGTGGGTGCTTTCCAGTATACCAAGTATGGAAATTCACAATGAGCTAAGTATGGTCTCACAGCAGCTGGATCATTGTGGTATGTCTCAGAAATGTGTGCAAAACAATGTCTGTACAGACATAAGCACCCTTCACTATTTGCTAACCTACAATTCCAACAAAGTGCCTCTGCATCTACACTAACTCCCTGTCAAGTTGATGTCTACATCTGTCCACATGAGAAGTGTGTGCCCAAGCAGATGGCATCCTTTTGGACACAAAATGGCAACAGCAGCACTAACAATACAGAGAACATGCGACTGATTTATGTTGCTTTGATTTTTGCATCACTTATGTTTACAAATAAAGCAATGGTCAGCAATGAAATGTTCATTAAGAAACTGAAGTATTTTAAGATTCATAATTCACATGTTCATCTAACTCACTAAAGAGAATGACTGGCACTGTTAACCTCCACGGATACAGAGAAATTCTAAAAATTAATGAATTCTTTACTTTCAAAAGAGGTCAGACAATGGACTTGGGGAATTATCACCAGTTAGCCATTTATAATGCGAAAATCTTGGAGGCCATTATAAAGGTGTAATTTAAAATTATCAGTGAGAGCAAAGGCGATAACTTCAAGCCAACATGGGTTTACAAAAAAAAGGTCATACAGCAAATTAATTAGAATTCCTACAGATCATAGTAGATTTCATGGATAAAGGGTAATACAGGCTTTCAGATGGATCTGATAAGGTCCTTCTCGAGAGAGTTATGACCGAAGAGAAACTTCATGAAATCAAGGAGCTGGTAATAGTTTGAATAATTGGCTATATAATAATAGGATAGTTATGGATAATTATAGTTCTAATTGGACAGCCATGGTTAATGAAAGCTTCCTGAGATGAATTCTGGGCTGACTATTTCCAAGGACTGATCATTATGGGCCTGATTTTATAGTCAGTGGCAAACAAACCAGCTTCAACTGTGAAAATTGAGTAGTATGGAGATAACAGATTGACAAACAGCAAGAGAAAATATGCAAAATTGAAACAGTTATATTTCCTGCATTTCATGAATTACAAAGAGAATTTAAAGTTTTTAAATATAACATTAATCATACTGGAGCTAATGCATCTGTCACACTGAAATGGTTTGTTAATCCAGTGTGACTACCCTGGTACAAATAACCTTTTGCATACTAGAAGGTAGGAAAAGCTGTTTTGTAGCATATTTTCAAGAAGCATTCACAGGATGAGGAAAAAGATTACGCCCTCTATACCCAGTAATAAACCTTCACAGGAAATGGACTCTCTGTGATTATGGTATTTAATATATTGGATCTGGAAGAAGTAGCTGGATATTTCCTCAGTATTAGGCTGAAAGTGTGCTGGATCTCCAAGCAGAAAAAAGTGACAATCCAGCTGCAATCCCAACAAGGTTGGCAGCAATGCAGGAACATCTTTGAGAAAATTCACAGCCATTGTCTATTTGAACATATAGCATAGCTTCCATGTCCTTGTCCTTGTAATCATTGCATTACAGGCTGTATCCTTCTCCATACCACCACTGGATATGAGTGGGACGATGAGGAACAGGAAGCCTTGGTGCTGTATTCCACTGTAAATGAGAGTGGACAATAATAAGTCTGCCACCCATGCCTGGCTGAGTTTATTTAAATGATACTTTAATTACAATAATTAATTATTTAACTTATCTCTATCTTTGATATGTAGATAAAAAAATTGATTGCAACAAACATACTGGTGTAAAGGGAAGTTATTCAGATTGGAGGAATATAGAAAGGGAGAATTCACAAGAATCAGTATTGGCAGTCCTGTTACTCAAAACTTATCTTAATGATTTGGGCTGAATACCAGAATTTACCGATGACTAAAACAAAACTGGGACTTAGGAAAAATGTAATTTGTAAAATAATACAAAAAAAATAGAAAATATTTAGACTGAGAAGTTAGACTTTAAAAAATAGGAAATGAATAGGGGAGAAGATCCATAGGGACATTGAATATAGAGTTCAAAACTAATGAATAGGATGCTGCAAGAAGAATTTAGAAACATTGAAGGAAGTGCAAAAACAAAATCACAAAAATGGTGCAAGCAAGAGATTGGAGAATTCAGGAAAGTTTAGACAGATTGAAGAATTCTTCTTTAGAGCAATGCTGATCTGATTTTTAAAGTGAGCTTTTGGTTACTTAGGGTTGCTGCAGAGAGAAGGTTTCAACTTGTGGGAGAATCCAAAGGACCAAATGTAAAAAGATAGAAAGGAGGTGGTCCGGGCAAATTCCTTAGTCGGTTTCAAAGGAAAATGGAAAAGTATAGAATATAAAATAAATTTTAAAATATGAAGTTAAAATGAGAAGGATGGAATCGAAAGGGACTTTAATGCTGCATAAACAATATTGCAGAATATTTGAACCAAATGGCTGTTTTGTATAATTTTTTCTGTGCAGTTCTATGTAATTCCTCACAGACACTGACCATCAGAAACACTATGGACTGAAGTTTCCAGGCTAAGGTTGATGGGTAGTGAAGGGGACACCATGCTGCTTTTTTTATATAACATTAGTTTGTCACATAAGCGTGAGGTACCAGCCAGATCCATTTTTCAGAGTGGTGTCAGAGGACTTGCTTAAACGGATGAAGCGAACCCACAAGCTGGTCAAAAAGAAGAAATTTTGTCTTAAACAAGATGTAGATAGTGATCAGGTACAAGTCACATTAATAAGATAAGACAGTGTTACAAAGACAGTGAAAAGATCCACATGACAGTTATATCTTCTTTCAGATCCAAATCTATTCTGGCCTTTCCCACTTAAGTCTTTAGTACATTATTGGATTTGGTGCAACTTTAAGCAATCTTTAGCATTAACCATTTCACAATCGGATGCAACATCAATTCTCAAACATTTTTCCCCATAATTTATATTTATGCAGTCATCCATATACTTGCTTTCACCACTGTTCCATTTGCGCCCAAAGTCTCTGACTTCGAAATGCAGGCAGTCTGGATGTTTCACAATTCTTCTAGAATGTATTCCCTTCAGACCTGAAACATCAGAAGGTCTTTAGCTTGAAGGCTGTTGACCTTGATTTTGTCCCAGATCCTGTGAGATCTGTAAAGTCTCACTCCACTGGACGACCATTTATCTTTTGAGTCCTTTACGCAGGATATTGTTCGAGACAAATCTAACAATTGGTCCATTTCCTCAGCCAAAGGACCCTTAGTCTTCCACCTTTCCTTCCCAGGGGAACTTTTTGTTACTGAAGCAGATAATTGGCTGATAACATTATCTGGGCAATCTTCAATCTTATGAACTTCTTTCATTAAAGAGGCTTCCCTTCTTTTGTAGTATCCTGGATTTCTGAGCCTACCAACTTATTTTAGAAAGTGTCCTTGACCCTTGTGCCAAGTAACTTCTTCTTAACCATGTCCTCAATCTATGGACAATTGTTACCCCAGTTCCTTGGTGACATTATTGGAGTTTTATGCAGACTTTAATCAAACTATGTGGGTAAATTGTTATTCTGAATCTGTCAGGAAACTTGTGCTGAAATATGTAGACTCTAATTCAACTTATTCATTAGATTGAATGCTTGCATTTGTTCCTTTTGCTTTTTTTAACTGGTGAACTCAAGATGTTCAATTTATTGATTTTAGGGGTTTGTGATCACAGTTATCAAAAATGGGCTGCTGACAGTATATAGCAATTATCTGATGTTTATTAAATTTGTTAGGGAGCAGCAGTTGAGATATGATACGTTAGTTAATTAGGTAAAGAAGGGAATAATGCAGACATAATAGATGAGAGTGCTTCACTGATTCTGAAAGCACTCTGTAGAGCAGAGGAATAGGAGAGTACTCACTCCCATCCCAGATATCTTGCAATTTTTTGTGGTGGTCTTTGGTGGCAACTATCTTTGATCTTTATTTAGGCTAATGTAATAGAACTCCTAATCTTCCTTCAAGATGGTGATGGCTTGTTTCACAACTCTTGCTTGTATTCCTTTCTATCACTAATGATATATATTATTTTGGGGCTGGTTGTCACAAATGTGTCAATCAATTCTCTGAATCCTTTAGATTAATGACCATGGGACAACTAATCAAGACATTGGATTGTCCCTTTGACCATCTCCAATTAAAGTTATCTTTCATTCCTTCTAACAACAAAACCTTATTACTTTCTAAAACACCCTACTCATAAAAGAGTAATGTGGTGCCTGATAAAGCTTTTGTTGATGCAAGAAGGCTAGCTATTACTGTAAAGCGATTAGCTGGAATCTCATGCAATAGAGAAAATACCAAACATGGAATACGGACTTAAAATAAGCTCAAGGGGGACCCCAATTCCCAGCAAATCCCCAGTCATGCTATTTGAGGAATACTGTTTACTCAGCATGATCTCTGTCTCTCGCGCCAGTATTGCTTCCTTAGCAAATGAAGAACTGAAATGTTCTTTTTGAACTTGTGATCTGATCATTTGACATCAAAATTGAATCTGCCATAATGACTTGTTTATCAGGCTGTGTTATTGTCTGAACAACTTTAGTTAAAAATTAGTCAATGAGTTTAGGTGGGTTACACTGCTCATTATATTTCTCATCAGTTGTGTATTCTTGTCATTTGAACTCACTTTAATGTTGATAGAGTTAGAAGACATATCTGCCAAAACTGTGTAGACACAGATTTTCATCAAGTTGACCATATAGAATCCCTACAGCATGGTAGCAGGCCATTTGGCCCATCAAGTCCACACCGACCCTCCAAAGAGCATCCCACCCAGATCCATTCTATCCCTATAACTCTGCATTTCCCATGGCTAATCCACCAGCCTGCACATCCCTGTACAGTATGGGCAATTTAGCATGGCCAATCTACTTAATCTGCACATTTTTGGACAGTAGGATGGAACCGGAGCACCTGGAGGAAGCCCACACAGACTCAGGGAGAATGTGCAAATTTCACACAAACAGACACGCGAGAGTGGAATTGAACCCTGCTCCCGGCTACTGTGAGGTAGCAGTGCTAACCACGAAGCCACCGTGCTGCATATAGATTTGTGCTCTAATACTAGCACATAGGTAATCTCAATGGATGCTTTCATCTTTTTTGTTTCCACCATGATTCGAGGAAATCTAATGATATCATCTACTAGCTCTTCCTTGGCCAGTTGTTTGATCAATAACTAACATTTCATTGACTTGTGCTTTCATAACCAACGGTTCCTTGACCAGTTGTTGCAGGACAGGCGTCTCTTTCAGCAGGCTTGGCAGAACTGGCTGTCTTTGACCTGTTCATTGTCACTTGTGAGTAGTTGAGTTCCTTCTGCGATATAAGTAAGGTCAAATCACACGTTTATACTCAAGAGTAAGAATTGCTGATTGTGAAATATGTATACATTTTCCATGCTTTGACAACCCTTGAGTTGCAACCTCTCTTGGAATATAACTGTGGCCTTTAAATCTATACCTCTTGGACCATGTAGCCTCAGTTTCTTCACTCATGATTTGTTAACATACGACGCTCAGCAGTACATCAAACTTAAAATGAGTGAGATGCCTGTGGACATAAACCATTTCATGCCAAAATGAATTGTTTGGATCACCAAATCCTCTAAAGAATACATTGGAAGTCTTTTCTATTGCAGGTTGCTTTATCTAATTTACATATTTCTGTGTGATTTGATTTCCTATTGCTCACAGTAACTGTGTCGTGCATCAGCACATGTTCTCAAAGTTATTTTGTTTTACAAATACTGTGTTCCTTATAGATAGCTGGCCTGTTTGTGTCTGTAAGGTTTCCAAAATCTGCTCTTGGTAACTGCTGTCTGACTTATTCTTTGTGTCAGTATCTCTAGTGTGTCTTTAGGGTTTTTATGTCTTCTGAACTGATGAGGATCCTGCTGCTCTATTATGATTTTGTTGATCTCCTTCCAGGATTCCTCTGCGATACTTTCTAATTTCTGCCTCCAACACTCTCTGAATGGCTTTCTTCAAAACCAATTCTTAATTGTACTGTCAAAACTCTAACAAAGACTCATTGGTAATTCCAAGAACAATACTATCTCTTACGAATTCTGACTTTAAAGTCCATATGCACATTATGAAATAATCTATAAAATTCCCTGGATTCTGAGTTATTCTGTTATATTGCAGTTTTAATAATTTATTTGTTCTTGACCAGACTAATTTTATGATCATTTGGTCTATCTCTAAAATTAAATCTGCTTGGCAATGTTACTTCTCCTGTCATTTAATCCTAATGCAACTATTTGTTCGTCTTACTTTAAAGATTTTCAATTCTGTTGTATCTAAGTGTTGTTTTCTTTACCTTGTCGTAAGCTTTCAGTTTTGCAGCATTCAAACTGCTGTGTTCTCTTTGCCAGGAAGATTGAATCTGCCATATTTCAATGTTGATTGAATTTCCATGTCTTAAAGACTTTTAACTGTGCAGTTTAATAATGCTGCCTGCTAGAGAGTTTTCCCATGTGTTTGCGCCAAAATGGAGGCTTTCATCCTTCTGTTAAAAAATTATTGTATTCATTTATGTGATCTGGGGATTGCTGGCTGTCCAGCATTTATTGCTTGTCCCTAGCTCCCCTTGAGAAGGTGGTGGTGAGCTGCCTTCTTGAATCAGTACAGTCCACATGCTGTAGGTTGACCCACAATATGCTATTGGAGCGAATTCCAGGATTTTGACGCAGTGACAGCAAAGGAGCAGCAATATATTTCCAGGTCAAGATGGTGGGTGACTTGGAGGGAAACATCAGATGGTGGTGTTCCGATGTATCTGCTGCCTTTGTCCCTTGTGATGGAAGCAGTCATGCATTTGGAAGGTCTGTCTCAGGATCTTTGGGGAATTTCTGCAGTGCCACGTGTTGATAGTACACACTGCTGCTGCTGAACATTACTGATGGAGTGAGTGGACACTTGTGGATGTGGTTCCAATGAAATGGGCTACTTTGACCTGGAGTGTGTCAAGGTTCTTGAATTTTGTTGGAGCTGCACCTCTCCAGGCAAGTAGGGAGTATTCCATCACACTCCTGATTTGTGCCTTGTAGACGGCACTTCAGCTTTGGGGAGTCAGGAGGTCTGTTACTCCTAATATTCCTAGTGTCTGACCCACATATTTAGCCACTGCTTTTATGTTGTGACTCCACTAGGAGAAGTGAGGACTGCAGATGCTGGACATTAGAGTCGAGAGTTTGGTGCTGGAAAAGCACAGCAGGTCAGGCAGCATCCAAGAAACAGGAGAATTGACGTTTCGGGCAAAACTTCTTCATTAATTCCTGATGAAGGGCTTTTGCCTGAAACATCGATTCTCCTGCTCCTCGGATACTGTGTGACCTGCTGCACTTTTCCAGCAGCACATTCTCAACTATTGTGAGTCCAGTTGAGCTTCTGGTTAATGGTAACCTCAAGAATGTCGATAGTGGGAGATTCAGTGGTGGTAGCATCATTGAATTTCAAGGGGTGGTGATTAGATTGTCTCTTTAATTGGAGATCATCACCTGGCATTTGAGTGGCATGAATTTCACTTGCCACTTGTTACCCCAAAACTGGATATTGTCCAGAAATTGTTGCATTTGAACATAGATTGCTTCAGTATTTGAGGTGTCGTGAATACTGGAATTGTCCTACCTTTTATATATAGGATATTCCTGGGCAATTGTTCACATTATAAGGTGTATGCCAATGTTGTAACTGTCCTGGAAGAGCTTGGCTAAGGGAGTGGCAAATTCTGGAGCACAGGTCCTCAGGACTATTGCCAGAATATTGCCAAAGCCCATAGCTTTTTCAATAACCAATGCTTCTAACCGTTTCTTGATAACACATGAAGTGAATCGAATTGGCTGAAGATTGGTATCTGTAATGCTGGGGACCACTGGAGGAGGCTGAGATGGCTCATCCATTTGGTACTTATGGCTGAACATTGCTGCGAATGTTGGGCTCTTCCATCATTGAATGTGGAGATATTTGTGGAGCCTCCTCCTGTATTGAATAAACTTGCTAATTGTTTGCCTTTTGCAGCCTAATAACCAGTTCTGTTTGCTTTCTTTGCTTTAGACAATACATCCTGTTTCCTGTCACCTTAAAGTTGAATCCAGTTTATTTAACAGCCTCTCGGGATGATTCATGCAGTTCATGGCATTTGTAATATTGCCTGTGGGATACAATTTTAATAAAGCCTCACATTTACTTTAACAGCTCCACTGAATGAATACCAGTTTCTGCACTTTTATGGATTCTGCTGTCTTCAGTCATACTTCATTAATGGATCTCTCACTCTTACAACAGCCTCAATAGCCTCTATTTCCTTCTTCTGTTAGACTTTGCCATTTTTAGCTCCAATGTAGCCACTTCATCTCTCTAATTCAGGCTTTGCAACATTCTTGGTGCTGCAACCTCAGCTTAATTTATTTCTGTGTCCTTTGAATTCCCCTGCTGTGGCCATGCCTCACCATGTCCCTTTGATAGGATGGCAGTGCTTATTTTGAACTGTAAGTACTTCCTTTTTTTTTACTTCTGGCCTTTTCAGCATGAATGAGCATTTTAAAGTTTTCCCCTTCCTCATCAGGGATATAACCTTCACTCACAGAACCTCCAAGGTCCATTTGCTTTCTCTGGCTGAACTTTTAATTGGTTCTGCTCCTACAGTTAATCAGTACTTGATGTAATCTTTTAACTGCCAGGTATGACTAATGTACCAGCTCTTTAGAACTTCTAATGCACATTTGCTTCTGCCCTTCTCTCATTAGATCCAAAGGTCTTTATACCTTGACTGTAGATTCCACCTTACAAAATCTTAGTGTGCACTTGACTGCCGTAGACTGTCTGCCCAAGTTGCTCTTAAAGCTGCAACTGGAAATCTGGATTCAATGGAATTTACTCTGAACAGCAAAATTGAACTCCAATTCACAGAGCTGCCTATCATGTGGTAGTGCAGCTAGATTACCTTCAGATGACTACCATTGACAACAAATTGTATCAGCATGCGATGCCAAAGTCAAGCATCCACAAGTCAATTGTTCAACTATACCCATTCCACTATCTGCTCTTTATGAATGACTCAGAGAAACTGATCAACATATCTTTGAACTTTTACTTACTTTATTTATTTTAAGTCTAGCTAGATTGGCTTTTTTTTTAAAACCAGTTCATTTGATCTCGGAGAAAGGCATTCTTGAGGGAAGGACTATTTTTAAAGGAACCTTGTTCCGACCAACTGAGGTAGCAGGTAAGTAAAAGAGGAGAACTCGTTCATCCTTCCTAGGATTTAACAGATTGGGGTATATTTTTAAAACCCTAATGATTTGTGGAACCTCACCAGGTCATAACATTCAGAGATTAATTGATCTTAAGTCCTCAAGATCCAAGGCTGTTCTATGTTTCCTCAATCAAGTTCTAATGATATCATCATATTAGGTTCTATTTAATGCAGTCTTCAACATTACCCTTTCCAAATTGATACCTCATATGCCATGATTCTGTATTCACTGGAGAATTTTGTTTAACTCGTGGTTCTATACAAGAAGGATGAAGACTTTAGAGAGGTTGCAGAAAAAATATGATTCCAAGGATGAGGCACTTCAGATCATTTGACTGGAGAAACTACAGTTGTTCTCCTTTAGAGGAGAGAAAGTGAGAGGATATTTGATAGAGCTGTTCAAAAATCATGGGGTGGGGTGTGGTCTGGACAATGCAAAGAGAAAAAAAACCTTTCTCATTGGCAGAAAGATATAGAAGTAGCGGACACTGATTCAAGATGATCGGCAAAAGAACCAAAATGCCATGAGGAAAATCATTTTTTCACAGTAAGTGTAATGATCAGGATACACTACCTGAGATCGTAGTGGAGACTGATATAATTACAGCTTTCAAAAGACAGCTATATTACTATTCAAAACAAAAATGTTTGCAAGGTCAAGGGGAAACCATGCAGAACGGAGACTGTTACATAATTCTATCACCTGGAACAGCAGAGATTTCATGGGCTGAATGGTCTACTTCTACCCTAGAGGGAGGCGATGGTCTATCTAGTGGTGTTATCACTAGATTATTAATCCCGAGCCCAGGTTCAAATTTCACCCAATTAAAAAAAATCTGGAATTAAGAATCCATTGTTGATGACCGTAAAACCCCATCTGCTTCACTAATGTCCTTTAGGTAAGGAAACATGTTAACTAGTAAGGAAGATTGGGGACAATATTCCATCCTCACTAACACTCAACACTGGACCCTCCTCCCAGAGGTGTATAGTCAACCCCTACTGTACTCACTGTATACCCATGACTGCGTCGTCAAACACCAGATTAATACCATTTACAGGTTCGCTGATGACACAACCATAGTTGGTCAAATTTCAGGTGGCAATGAAACAGACTACAGAAGAGAGGTGGAAGACCTGGAAAAATGGTGCACAAAGAACAGCCTAGCTCTCAATACAAGCAAAACCAAGGAACTCATTATTGACTTTCGGGTGATGTTACTCATGCCCCCCTACACATTAACAGCACAGAGATGGAACAAGTGGAGAGTGTCAAGCTCTTGAAGTGGTCATCAACAACAAGTTTTCTTGGACTCTTCATGTGGACGCACTGGTTACAAAGGCCCAACAACATCTCTTCTTCCTCAGAAGGCTGAGAAAATTTGGCATGATGGCGAATACCCTTGCCAACTTTTATAGGTTCGCCATCGAGAGCATTTTGTCTGGGTGTATCACTATCTGGTATGGCAACTGTACCATTCAAGATCAGAGACGGTTACAGAGAGTGGTGAACTCAGCCTGGACAATCACAAAGACCAACCTCCCATCTATAGAATCCATCTACTAGGCCCGCTGTCAAGGAAAGGCCGGCAGCATTCTCAAAAATCCATCCCACCCTGGCAATGCTTTTCTATAAACTCTAACATCAGGGAGAAGGTACAGAAGCCTGAACACATGCAATAGCCAGTTTCAAAACAGTTTCTACCTTACTGTTGTTAGAATACTGAATGGACTCACAAACTCTTAGCATTCACCTGTACTTGTGTTTTTTTTTGTTTTTGCCACTGTTTGCCTACTATTTACTTATCTATGCTATTTAACGGTGATCTGCCTGTATTACGTACAAGACAAAGCATTTCACTGTGCCTCAGCACAGGTGGCAATAAATTCAATTCAATTCAATTCAACTGCCATCCTTACCTTCTCTGGCCTACATGTGACTCCACACCCACAGCAATGTGATTGACTTTTAACTGTATTTAGAGATGAGCAACAAATGTTGGTCTAGCCAGTGACTCCCTCATCCTATGAATGAATTAAGAACAAAATAACCATTCTATTATTCTACCACAATCTTTCTGTGACAGCTTTGTCCTTCAAGATTTGCCAAGATCAGTGAATTGTAATCCGCATGACATCCTTGTTACTCTGTCCCTAGTCCAATGTAATGTTTAACATCGAGGAATAGGAATGCTTCACCTGAGCAAGATTGGTTGGTGTGGATTGGAGGTTTTCTTTTCTATGTTTGGGGATGTTTTAGAGTCTAGAATTAATATTATGGCCTTTCTGGGTCACATCCACTTCCACCCAACAGCAAGACATTGCACATAATCTACATGCTAAGTGGCCTATCCTGCATGACAATCATGACACACATGACAATCCTAGACCAAACCACCAGAAATATTTTATAATCTGTATACAGATCAGTAACTTTTACTTTTAAGTAAACTAAGTGTGAAATCCATGGGACTTAAAAAGAGAATAAAGTGACATGATTCCACAGTTTTGAGCAACCAAGAACAATCGATAAAAACAATATTACATACAATCCATAATACATGTACAACTTATATTTTAATACCCAGAATTAATGTCGCATAAAAATTGATAATAGACTTGTGACTGGAACTCCACAGCACACATTAAATAGCAAGTGTCAGCAAGACAAATCCCATGGATTTTTTAGCAATTCCCTTCAATATTGATGACATGGTTGATCATAAAATCTTATTAAACTTCACGAGGGATTACAGTTTTTCAGTTTTGCTGATCTAGTTTTGAAACTTCGACTCATGGACCATTTAAAGTCACAGAGTCATACAGCACAGAAACAGACCCTTTGGCCCAATTTATTCATGCCAACCAGGTTTCCTAAACTGAATTAGTCCCATTTGTCTGTTTTTGGTCCTATCCCTTCAAATCTTTCTTATTCATGTACCTGTCCAAATGTCTTTTAAATGTTGTAGTTGTACTTACCTCTACTACTTCCTATGGCAGCTCCTTCCATGTACACACCACCCTCTGTATGAAAAAGTTTCCCCTCAGGTCCCTTTTGAATCTTTCCCTTCTCACCTCAAACCTATTCCCTTTAATTTCGGACTCCCCTACCCTGGGGAAAAGACCTTGACTATTCACTAATCCATGGCCCTCATGATTTTCAAACCCTCTATAAGGTCACCCATCAGCCTTCAACACTACAGGGAAAAATCTTCCAGTCTATCCAGCCTCTCCTTATAACTCATACACTCCAGTCTTGGTAATGTCCTTGTAAATCTTACTTATTTGAATCTTCTCTAGTTTAATAACATCCTTCCTACAGCAGGGCAACCAGAATTGCATGCAATACTTTAAATGTGGCCTTACCAATGTCTTGTACAGTTGTAACATAGAATTCCACCTCCTGAACTCAGGGCTCAATGTTTGGTCCTGGATGCCATTGACTCCCTCAGTGACTGCTCCCATTCGAGTTGACCGCCCTCCTTTTCTGGGTTTGTGCTTCCCTGGTCTCCAAAACTGCACTCCAGTACCCATTCACAAGTATAATTCCACCTCTTCACTAAGAGAAAGCTTCACTAAGCTAAAATTGCCCTTGAGTTTTTTTTTCCCTAAACTTTAATCTTGCTCAGTTGCATCTAGAAAATACTACTTGTGAACCTTGTGAACTTTCAGCTGTTCAGAACTTTTAGTGGCCCAGCTTGTTTTGAGCTATGCCCCCCCTCCGCCACCCCCCCCAACCCCCATCGCCACCCCCACAGCTCAGAACTCCCATGGGTGCTTGTTACATGCAGAGCTGTTCAAATGCTCTTGGACTTAGCTCTGAGCCCTTATTACATAAAACCCATCTTGTTCAACTGCCTTTAGCAACACAGTTAACAGCAGAACTGTGTTACGTGATTTCAGCTTCTGTCCTTGAATGTCTCCTTTGGCAAATTGGTAACCTCTGAACTTGTATTCGGTGACCCCCAAATTGTCCTATTGAAAATCTTGTCATAAGCCCCTTCCAAATTATGGGCAGAACTGAATATTGCTATGTAGCAATTCTTGAGGTTACCTGTTTTAAAAATATAACCAGCCACCGATTGCAGGAATGTTCAAGCTAAAACAAGGATACAGATGGATCATTTCATCACACAGGACTTATTGAGGGATTAAATTCAAATGTTATCCATTTGCTTGCTGTGGCTTAGTCAAAGTTGTAACTCATTAGGCTATCAAAGAGGTGGAAACCTTTTATTCTTCACATTCCTTGTTGCATAATTTTGCAAATCAATTTGAATTAGCCAAACAAAATATGGTCTGACACATTAACACATGCATAAAGCCTTGTTGAAGACCAGCTGGGGGATTGTTAGAAGTAGTTATGCTAAGGTTGTCATAAATGGGTTATGATGTGAACTAATTGCCTGCTGGCACTGTAATAGTTTATAACATTGAGGCCATTGTTTGGTTTTTGATGCTATTGTGATTGTTAGTAATCCACAGTTTGATTGTCTTCTTTCTGATGAATTGCAAAGTGGACCAGAGCAAAAGAAAAAAAGAATTTGAACTGGAGGTGAGATTTCAGCAGGTGTAAGGTGAAATCGGACATGGTGAGCACCAAACATAGGCCACAACTGTATGGGACCAAAGTGATTTTAAAGATGATTTCAAATACTTAAAATCATTGCACACTCAATGACAACAGAAAATGGAAAGCTCTTTAATTTTCCTTGAAAAGGTTTGGAAGACCACCTGATTTTAAAGAGATTGTATTCCCAGGAGCACATGTTCAACAAATTTAGCCAGAATCGTCAGATCTGTCATGATTCAATGCATGAAGGGCTTCAATGATTTTGGGAGTACAAAAGGGTAGTTTTCAAGTTGACAAGATGTAACATGTGCAGTGCCACACAGATCAATGTTAGACCACAACAATTTACAATTATACCAATGATTTGCATTAAAGTACTGAAGGTATTGTTTCTAAATGTGCTGATGATAGAAAGCTAGTTTGGAAACCAACTTATAATCAAGACATAAGGATTCTGCAAAAGGAAGTAGATAGATTAAGTGAGAGGGCATAGGCCTGGTAGATGGAGTATCATGTGGGCAAGTATGAACTTGCCCACTCTGCAGGGCGAATGGAAACGCAGCATATTATTTAAATGGAGAATGGTTGCAGAAGTCTGAGTTGTAAAGACATTTGAGTGTGCTGATACATGAATCACAAAGTTGCTATACAAGTCCAGGACTAATTAAAAAGGCAAATGAATGGTGTGTTTCATAGTTGTACAAGGCATTGGTGAGATTGCATTGAGAGTACGACTTGCAGTTTTGAGCTCCTTATTTAAGGAAGTTATAATTGCCTTAGAAGCAGTTCAGAGAAAGTTCCCTCTGGCAGGGTAGGCAGGCAAAGTCCTTTGTTTCTGTAGTGACAACACTCCAAGCTAAAGAAATCCATTCATTTCCCTTTATTTCCCTTGTTGTAAGTGGATGTTTGTAATCAATAAGCAAGAGCCTTTATATGTGTGAAGCAGACTCCCTGTGATACCTGCAAACAAGTGAAAGTACCTAGTGGAGAAAGATTAAGGAGCAACAGATCCTAACAAGCCAAAAGGAGCTTCTTAGTAATTGTTGTTGACAGAGACCATTGAACTGCATTCCCCAGTCTCTCCCTCTTTCTGCACTTGTAGCAATTCTATGATTCTATGAGAATACACCAGTTTCCAACATCCATCTGACTGCTGCTCTTAAATATATAGCTGAAACGGCAGTACCAATAATATTTGTAAAAGAAAGGATTATAGTGGCCAAGAATATCCATGCTCATCTCCATATCCTTGATCAATCAGAAAACAATCTCCCATTGGAGGATCCAATACCATCTTTGCCTTTTCTTGAGGAGCTGTTTCAGTTGTAGTTGCCAGATAAAGTCTTTGCCAACTGGGAAAGATCTTAGCTTTTGTTTTGGTGTATCTTCCATTGGTGCATTATTGTTGACAGGGTGTTGCAAGAAGTGATTAGATTTCTTAGAAAATTCACACATGTTGTTGAAGTTCTAAATATTTTAAAACAGCCTGGACTCTCTGGTAATGCTCCTCTGCTGTCTCAGTATGCATCAATCTGTTCCATGTGTCATCACATAAACTCTACGGAGTATTGGACATTATTGCTGAGTGACTGAGGAATCTTCAATGGCAGTCTTTTCAAGAAAACATCTTTCAAGTTGTGTCATAAAAAATGTGGCAAGCAATCTTGATTGCTCATCTAATGGCATCTGCCAGAGCCCATTGTTGGTGTCAGGTTTAGTGAAAGCTCTCTTTTAGATAATTTGTTAAATTCTAATCTATAGTAGACATGGTGTGGAACATGCTTGCCTTGTTAAAATGTGTAAGGCAAACATAAATACTGATGGGCCTGTTGGGTTATTGTTTAGTAATTATGCCTATGCATCATTTGATTGCTCTCATCACCAGGAAAATGATACTCATTCTTGTCACTTTCTCATGTTGCTTCTGAACTTGTTTCATCAAAGGATGTGGAATACCCCTGGCTGTGTCGGGGTATAACAGCTTAACAACTTTCTTTATCATGATGCTTTATGTAATATTAAGTCTCCCTAATCCTATGATAATTTGTGCTCTGCCTCTTCACAGAAGCCTTTACTCCTAATATGTCCAACTTCTGACAATTATTGATACTGATGTATCGTTATGATCGCACTTGATGATAATACATGTCAGATCCCTGCATGAAACCTGGCTTGAAAGATTGTGAGTTTAATTTTTGAAATTGGTTACTGTTTTATTGGTCACTTAAATTATACTCATGAGGCTGCTGGTGATCTTTAAAAAATAACACAAGTTTATTATGCAATATTTTTTAAAAAGTGAAAGTTTCAAAAGATTTTATCATAATCAGCAAAGCATAGTTTCAATCTTTTTCTGACCAATATCCTTTATAGATATTCAATTCCACTGAAGTGTAACTCCTATCTTAACTCTTCAATTTCTTACTTCACTGACTTTCTAGCTTTGATGACCTAGAGACATCTTTCCCATTCTGATGGCTAAAATCTCCTTTTAGTTCTGACAGCTTTAATACGTGAAAAAGTCACAGATATAGCATTTTTTTCAATAAATGGGTACTGTTTGTGCCTGTGAGGTTTCCTTGTTCAACAACTTGGACATTGGCTCTTGGTATATGATGGGTGACTGACTCTCAGTACTGGCTTACCATGCATGTATGTCTTGAGGGTTTTTGTACCTTAAAGACTAAATGGATTCTGTTGCTGTCCAGTGATAAGGTTGTCCCTCTCCTCTCAGGATTTCTCTGTGGTGCTTTCTAATTTTTGCTTCCAGCACTATAACTTAATATAATTTTATTTAAATTCAAATCTTCTTTGGATTGTAATAAATCTAACCATGACTCATCAGCTATTCCAATAATAATTTTGCCTCTTATGATTTCTGATTTCAAAGCTTCATGGTCCAATTTCTCAACTAATCTGCAGAGGTATTTAATAAAATTACTTAGTGATTTCCTGAATGCTGAGCTCTTGTCGTAAAGTGTGACCTTTCAATGGTTTTAATTTTATAGCATTAAAGTAAATGTTGAAATCTCATAGAAGTTCAACAAAAATATCTATACCTTATTTCATACCTTGCAAATTCCAATATCATTTGCTGAAGTCCAAATGAATATGTTTATGCATTCTTCTTTTGATTTAATATTTAGCTTGAAGGCAATTCTGCATTTTAAGAACTGTTTTCTCCAAGATGTCCAGTTCTGTGTTCTAATTGGTTCAGCTCTGAAATTTACTGCTACCATTTCTTCGTACTTTAAAAACTTGAATTCTGCAATGTATCTCTGCTATGACATTCACCTTGCTTTAAAGGTTTTTATTTCTGAAGTGAAATAATGCTGCTTTTCTGTAGTAATATACTGGCAGAGTTTCATGATCTTTGGCAGTCAATATGGAAGATATTCACCCTCTGTGGCTAAAATGAAAGGCTTCTATTTTTTACAATGAAATAAATAATTCCCTCTTTAATTGCTTTACTGAATGAATGCCAATGCTTGCAGCTGCAAAGTATATTCTCATTGTCTTTGTGGTTTTTCTGACATGGTTCGTCTTGCCTTCAGTTCTGCTAATAATTCCTGTTGTCTCAAGTTTTAATAGAGATTATTTTTGTCTTTAGTGGTTTCACTGAATGAACCTGGGTGTCTGCAACATTAATAAATTCTTCCTGTTTTTAACATTGTTTCAATTGCGAATCTTTTGTTGATGTTGTGGCCTCTTACTTCATGCTTCGATTAGATTTCTCAATTGTCCATGTGTTATTTTATTTCTGACTTTAAGATGGTCCCGGCACCATGGCCCCATTTTTAAGTAACTTAGTGGTTTTTGATTTCATTTACTGTACCCATACACTATGATGAATCACTCACTCTGAGCTTCTTCTGGTCTTCTCAGCCAGTCAGTTTGCTGTGACTTTTAAAGCTTTCCTCTTCACTCAATGAAATTGAGATGTCTGGTCAATGCTGAGAAGATGTTTCTACTTATGGGAGAGTTGAGGGTAAAAGGGCATAATCTCAGAATGATAAGGCACAAATTTAAGTCTGAGCAGAAGAGTAATTTTTTTTCTCTCGTAGCATTGTGAGCCTTTAGAATTTTACTTGTCGCAGAGAACTGTTGAGGCAGAGTCCTCATGTATTTTTCATGGTTAGAAGGGGAATCAAGGGTTTTGTGATTTGGTGCTTTGATTTTAGAGGTATGTTTTGTCATGGTTTCTTTTAGAGAGAGATTTGAGGACAAGTGCCAAGCGGTCTATGAGAAGATGAACAACTTGTGAGGCCTTGGGTTATTTATAAGTTGGAACAATAAAAACAGCCTGAGTGGGTGTGGTCAATTTTTCACAGATCCAGGATTTTGAGTTAGCTTTTAGCAGTTGTTGCTGGGATCTCAGTAGGGTTGGAAGGCAGTGAATCTCTCCCAGCTGCGACACCCCCCCACCCCCCCCAACACACACACACACACACACACACACACCCCTCTCTGGGCAGCTGCTGCATGTATCTCTTTCTTGCTGATAGGATTGCACATGAGATAGTCAGTTTCCCTGAATTTGCCTTTTTCCCATGTGTGTTTTTATGGGATATTATTATTGTAACAGTTACTATTTAGTAGCAAAATAATCTGTATTCTGTTAAGTTTTCCAATAGAATGTGGTTATTCCAAGTTCCTCTTTCATTTGTTGTATTTTAACTAAAACAAATAAATTGAGTTTTGCTTAATATCAAGTGGTTTGACCCATTGAATTGTATCTGGAACACAGCATTTCATACTTACCTTTGACATAAGAAAAAGTTAGGGTCTAGGCCACCTTCTCAATATATTTTGAGGGGTCTGGTCTGGTGCATAACATGGGAAATTAGAGGTCAGGAGTATCAGATGAGGCTTGATTCTATGAATGGCAGAACAGGCTCAAGGGCCAAATGACTGACTCCTATTTTTATTTCTTATGGCCTTTATGTTCTTTGCCCATTATGACTGGTGTTCCAACTCCCTGTGGCTTCCATCTCACACTTACTTCTTCACTTCTGTTCTCAGATCTGAAATGCTTTCAACATTAACAGTAGGTTTTATCTTTTTACATTTTGCCACTGTTGCTCTTCAGGAATTTTCTGGACTGTTTAGCTCTTCCAGCCTCTGACTGTCTCCAGAAACTGTTTGCTTTAAGCTGTGACTGGCAAATTCTCCTCAGTTCACTAAGATGTCCAATTTTTCAGTTTACATTTACTTTTATTGTGGTGCAGCTAAACCAAATTCCAATCTGCACCACTGGTCACCAAGTTGTATGATGAATCCTCAAGACTGCTCAACAATTTAGATGAACTATCTGAACTATTTGACACCGTAAAGGCTAATTTTCTGCCACCATTTTCATTTTTGTTTGGCATCTATAGGATCTGCCTTGTCTAGTGTTGCAGAGGAAAACTACTACATTTTCTAATGAGAAGAATCTTAAACAAAATGTGGTATATTGCAGTTTATTACATGATAGAACCAGGTACATTGGCATAATTGACATTGTTACTAAGACTATGAGGAGTTGTAGATGATATGTCTACCTCTTTGTGATGGCAATTATTCTTTCCACCATGTTCTTATGACATTGTTATACTGGGCGAAGTTAATGCATTACTTGTTAACCCCTTCTGAACCAAAAACATTATACAAAACCACATTAGTTGGGGTTTCTAAGCCATATCCAACCAAAATCCCCATATACCTTCAATTTAATATTCATCTTCATTTCTTCATTTCTTAGTTGTAGTGTTCCTAATCTCTTATTTCCACTGCTGCAAAGGTAATGCTGTCAGCTAATCTGATCCCACTGGAAACTAACTATGGCTGCTCCTGGTATCTTATCACTGTTGGCCAGCCGATTATCAAGCCCAGAAAGAAAAATAGGTAAATCTTACAAATGACATCCAATTGTTTTGTATCTTCAGAACAGTGTTCAGGATGACAAGAATATTAATTTTTTTGTAGGTTTTTCCCTCCAGATTAAATGCCAACTGACTTGTAATATGATACAGTAATCCAACACCCCACCCCCCCAAAAAAAAATCCACATATTGGTGATGATCATTGTATTTCTCGAGTTGCACTAGCAAATGGAATCAGCCTGAGACCCAAAGAACAGATTAGGTGTAGAACCTAGACACTGAGTACATTCAGAAAAGTCACTTTTCCTGCCCTCCAAAACCCAGAATATTTGTACTGCTAACAGACCTTACAGTATAATTACTGTCTGTATGAAAGGGCCTTGAAGTGTAATAGCTGTTATATTTTTTAACTCTAATTTTTTCACTTTGTCATTTGGCAATCATGAATGATTATGCGGCTCACATAAATTACTGTTAGGTACTTTTACAGGGTGCACACTAATAAGTTAGACCAAATTTCTTCTAGTTGTATATTTCAATAGTTCAACTAATTAATCTGGAAAAGAAAGTCACAAAAGGCACACAATTACTTTAAGATAGAAGAATAGGAATCCTATTATCCAAATATTCTAAAATTATGCAAAGATCTAAAGGTGCAATTGGATCTTTCTAAGCAAGAATAGGAATAATTAAAATAAGTACCATGTCTCCTGCATGTTACATTAATCAAACTAGTAGAGCTCTAATAATACAGAGACTGATCTAATACTTCGAAATTCTGCACTCTTGCTGTTACTGTACCTGCAAAGCTGAACATAGCAGTCTTTGAAATAAAAACTTCAAAACTTCAAATAGTTCATAACTTAATTATTTAGCAAATTTTTATTCATATAATAAAAACCTAAGGAAGCTTCAAGCTTCAAAAGGTAAAACAAATCATATCCATTTATTCAGAAATACAGAAAAGTTTCACAATTATTTACACTATTGGAATAATATTTCTCATTTATGCTGTTCAATGACTTACTTGGATGCATACCTTCTCATTAGCAACCTTGCTGTTCTACTCTTTAAGATGGACAATGAAAGACAGTCTTTGGTAGAACATTTAGGAAGAGAATTAGCCTCCTCCAATTATACCTAACATCCATATTGTGCAAAAATAGCCTCTGCTTTTATGTATTCATACTCTAGCGATGGATAAGATAGCACTGTCTCCATTTTCCTTTTGTTCCCTCTGTCCATGAAACCCCCAGTGACGTGCATCACAGCAAACTTAAACATCAGTGGAGTACTGGCTGAATATACAGGGCACAAACTGTTCATTTCCAGCATCTTTCAAATGTCAGAAAGTTAGGTAATACTAAGGCACAAACTCAGCTGCTCCACAACAATTCCACATGCAAGGTCTCTCCATACAGACAGTTACATTATACTGAAACTCATCATACTGGAAAGAAGGAACAGTCCATTTCAGAGAGACTAATCTGATGAAACAAGCTTTCAATTTCAAATTTAAGGCATGTAAATAGTAAAGACAACATTCCCAATTAACTCTTCTAGCTATTCAAAATGCTACTGACCAAAATGTGGCAGCCCAATGATCTAGAAACCTTGATAATTCACTAAGTTCTACAGGCCTCAGACTCACTTAAATATTCCACATTTGCTTCAACTTTCAAAATAATCAAGGACCTCAGTTGCCCAATGATTAGCCATCGCTACTGGCAAGGCTTAAGGAATTGTTGTGCCTTGGTGGTAGCACCCCTTCCATTCATTCAGAAGCTCTGGGTTAGAGTGTCACCTCAGGATTTGATGGCCCAGGAAAATACATTCATACCACAGCCAAACAGATTGCTTATCAAGCTGCAATTCCTTCCAACACACACTCATGTCAGACAGTATGAGTGGGCATAATCCCTGCAGCCATGTGATGGACAAATTGTTGAAGCTTTTCCTATCACTATCCATAACTCAAGACTACAACTTACATGATAAAGTGCATGTAGCCACCACAACCCGGAGTCCCTGAGTGATCTGTAACACGTGGCCACACTGGACAAACCAAAATTGCCTTATCCCTATCAATACCCTTAAACACACTTTGGACTATTCTGAAGACAAATCATATCCACAGATGTTGCCAGACCTGCTGAGTTTCTCCAGCACTTTCCAGTTTTATTTCTGGCAAAGGTTACTAAGGAGTGATACGCATAGAAACACCTGGATGAGACCTGTACCTTTCTGATGGTCTGTGGGGGCTACATTGGCCCAACTCTTAATCTAACCTGAAACACATATTCTGAATGAGTTCTTAGCTTAAGCAGTTTCAGAACCCAGCATGGGAGATCAACTTTCCCCCAATGTCTTTGGGCAACTTAGCTGAAACGTTTCAGAGAACCAACAATGCTGTTACCTTCAGAAAACATCTTCACTCCAGACTCCACGAATAATTTATTGTAGAAATAACATTCTCTTTCTTTCTACATTTCCTGACTGCAGAGACTTATTTCTATTCTGTGCACTGTAGATGAGTTTATAGTGTGACAGTAGCAGTGTTGAAGATTTAGATTTTTATGTCACTGAAACTGTTTTGATCTTGTGCTGCATATGTTTCCATCCCCTTCCCCCCCCCACCCCCACCCTCCCCATTCCCTTTCCCGCCCCCCCACCATTAAACTCAACCATATGACAACTATTCACTTTCTTCACAGCTACATTCTCAATGGTTGCTCTCCTGCTGTGGTGCTGTTTGTTGGTCTCTCACAATTTCTTGTCACTTTTCTCATCTTAAGTCAAAGCAAAATAATTGCTGGGAACAAGCAGCAGGGTCTTCAGAGACCATCAAGGAGAAAGTTGTGTCATTATTCTGTATATACAAGTTTCATCTGAAACAAGTGGTTGGAGAGTTCTTTTAATCTTTTCTCCCTGTTGCTTTCTATCTCAGTTTAATTTTATAGAACTCCCCAATGTCAATAGGTCCCACAGTAATACATCATCTCACAGTAATGCTGGCCGATAGCAGAATGCAGCATTAATTATATTACAATAGACACAGAGTACTGGAGGTGCTGGAAATCTGATACAATAAAAGGAAAATATTGGAAGTATTCTATAGGTCAGGCAGCATCAATGGAGAGACAAACAGAGGTTAGAATTTTCCCCTTTCTGATATGCTCTGAGTAATGGTGAGAAAGGTGGGAAAATATGGTGAAAAGAAAACATCCGACTCCCAACATTGAGAAAACTGTTTTCAATTTCCCTCACTGAATGATAATTTTACGATCTTGACATTGAGCAGTGACTACCTTAATTCCGTTCATTTTCATATCATTAAAACCCTAGCTTGTCTTATTTAAAATCCAGTTCACCTCTCCTTTAAGATGGTGAAAATTCCCTCAGTGTAGATCAGCGTGGGTAGCTGCCAGCTGCAATTTGATGCATATGAGTCTTGGCCAAAATGTAACAGCTTGTCCTGAATTACCTTACAACATGGCCCAGAGCCTATGGTTCCAATAGGGGCATGCATGGGAACTTCCAAATTCATGGCTCTGGGGGTAAAGTGGGCACTTTAATAATTATGAAATGGGGCTCAGGCAAACCAGTGAGTGGAGCCATTACCTCCCTGCTGGTGCTGCTGAGCAATGCAGAACTGATGGTCTCCAACGGACCAGTAGATCTCTGCAGTTGGAATTCAACCCCCAGGGTCTTTGGGCCTGGAAACGATTCAATAACCTTTTGTCTGGTTAAATGTTTGATTGGTCTTAGATATACAGCATTATCACAGTCAGTGGGCAATGCATCTGGCACTTACATTAAATATCACCCATTGACTTCATGACTCGGTTGCTAGGATTTTCAATTGTAGATTAGGAACCTTCTTCTGAATTAGATCTGGGTCCAGACACCAAATGATACATTCTAGACAGATGCACTGAGACCTTTTAAGGCTCACAGGCAATTAATGGCAGAAAGTGAAGAATTAAAGTCAATGCATCATTAATTTAAAATGGCTACAGTTGTCTGGATAACCAGCAGCTACAGCTCTTAGAAAGAGCCATTATGGATCTATGTCGGATCTTTCCTGTGTTCCATTACAAATTATTTCTACCTGACTTCCCACTAAAAGTATTGATCAATTCTGGCTGTGTTCTGTAAGTGTCTAAACCCAACAAAAACATTTGCAGCCAACATGCAGCCTCAAATATTCAGAAATTGTCCTTCTTATAATGGCAGACCTTTTCATAATCATTATTTAGATTTATGTTGTATTTTATAAATTAGGTAGAGTGATTTTTTTTTAGAAATTCTTAACCTTTAGAAATAATAATCCCCAGACATTAGATTTTATCCAGCGTACATTTTGTCTACTGGCAGAATACTATTTCTCCAGAAAATATAATGATTCTCTTGGAGATAATTAGACCTAGATGTCACTTTGCCATTACTAACAGGACATTCCATCCTCTATTTTGCACATATGTCTAGTCAGCCACTACCTGTTTCAGCATTCTTCTTCAGAATTATTTTCAACAGAACATTCTGGCATCTAAAAGCCTATCTGATCACCTGAGGAATTTTTCAAAAAGTCAAGGAAATTCAAAATATTTCAGCAACAACTGAACAAAAATGCCCAGTCATATCTTACTGCTTAACATCTGACCATGCACTAGTTTATATACCTGTCCTAAAACAACTGCTTGTGAATAAAAATGAGACAGCTTATTGGAAAGGAATCTATGCAACTTTTTGAAGCTCAATAAGTCAACGAGTGACAGTCACTTGTCAATTTGTGTTAATATTACCTGTCTTCCTCCAAATTTAGTTTAGGTATAGGTCACTCAATATCAAATGAATACGTTAAAACTGAATAGATTTCTTGAAACACCACAGTTGTTTCAGAATGGAGCTCTCTTCTTGCCTCCTTTTCTTGTCGCATTAATTTCAGCGTTTTTTTCTAAGAAAGTCCATATCCCTCAGTTGATACTTTGCAAAATTCTTGAGCTATTAAGCTTTTCTGGAATGACAGAATCATAGAGCTGTCCTGCACAGAAAGAGGTCATTGAGACAATCATGTCAGCACTGACTCTTACAAAAGGCAATCTATTTTCACTCAATCACTCTCATGATTTTTTCCCCGTCCCATCATTGTTTTTATCCTTCAAGTATTTTTCCAATTCTTTGCTGTTGAACCTGCATCCATCACTCTATAAGGCAGTGCATTTCAAATTCCAACTGATCAATATTTAAATAGACTTTCCTCATGTTGCCTCTGATTCTTTTGTGAAGAGGTCTGCAACTGCAAGTTCAACCAAGAAAACATATTTAAAGAGAGCATAAAATGGAACAGAATGACAAAATATTAAATTGGCTCTTGCACAAGTTCAAAAAAGCAGATAAAATGGTTATTTCCACAACAAGGAATTGGCTAAATGTCACTTTTGGTGAGTTTCATGAAGAATTTCAATAAGCCCTAATGAGTTTACTCACACTGTCTTCCCGAACTCACTTCATTACTTTTACACCATGCCCCTGTGGTGCCCTGCTCATTATATTCTTTTAACCCAATCCTGAACCCAGCCAAGCACTTGTCTTCAGCTGCCCTGCAGAATTCATTTTATTTCCTTAGCCTTATTGCACCCCTTGTCCAACAGGACCCCACATCCCTTGGTTTGCTAATTGGTGCTGAGCATGTCGCTGTCCATGGAGCACGCCCTGAGATTTCATAACTAGTAGAGGTTCACAGGAGCAAGTGATGAGTTGGATTTGCCAGATAAAGTCACCATAGTCCTACTGGACCACAGGGCTGCTGTTTCATTAGGGAGAGAGAGAGAGAGACAACTGGTGATGGTTTAATTTCAGGGTTACCATACCTCAGGTGAGGGAAGCGGTTGAAAAGGAGAATTCTTCAATGGGAACCTCAGCCAGAGCAGGAATTGAACCTAAGCTGCTGGCATCACTCTGCATCACAAATCAGCTGTCCAGCCAACTAAGCCAACTGGACTCCATTTGCTAGATGCCATTCTGACTTTCACATTGGGAATTTTTGCTGTTTAATTTTTATCTCGATTTGGAGAATGGGGAACTGAATACTAATGAGGTGAGATGATATCATATTGAGGTTGTTAATACATGCAAATGAACCTTTTACTGCTCACTAGTGACAACCTCATTTTACCAGTCAACATTTTTTAGGTAAATGGGACGTTTTCTTCACAATATCAGGAAGCTCCTCACTGTCAGTCCCATGCAATTCTCCCAACTTTCTTGTCAATGGTATGTCTTGGACTGCCTGAGAAGATACCACATAATCAAATAACATTCCTTTAGAAACTTTTGGTCAAGTTATCATTTATCCTGAACAGATCCAATTTCTACTCCAAAAAACAATCAGTAGAGTCATAGAGTCATAGAGATGTGACTCCAATTCATCCATGCCGACCAGATATCCCAACCCAATCTAGTCCCCCCTGCTAGCACCCGTCCATAACCCTCCAAACCCTTCCTATTCATATACCCATCCAGATGTCTTTTAAATGTTGCAACTGTACTGCACTTACTTAAAATAGTTTGACAACTACTTGAGTGATTAGCTACATGACCCTGCATTAGATGTACCTACTGTTAAGCTGTATGGAAGGGGGCACTGACTGAATAGGCAATAATTTAGTTACTATGTCTGGAAGAGCAATTGACAAACTCATACAAATTACTTACTATGCTTTTCAGACTGCAACTTAGTAGACTCCCAGCTGAAGAGAGTGACCCAGTATTACCAGTTTATCAGAAATAAATTAACATAAGAGTATCAATTGCGCGTAACCGTGTTCATTAATTTGAGTAACAGCAGCTTAGTTGACTGTTACTTAATTTATGATAGCACTGGTCAATCTGAATTTATCTCATGCAAGAGCACTGCAACTTTTCTCACTTCTGCATATCCTCCTTTCGTAAGTCCCTTTGTTTTCACTCCCATCACAGTAAATATCAGTTCTGGAGAAATATCAACATTCAAGCAATAAAAAGGTTCTGTCAGAGCAGATTTGAGACAGTGGGTGGTATTTAATGCAAGCAATGGGATCTCGCCTGTAGGTTGGAGAGCTGGTGAATTTGCCCCTTTTCAGGAAGTCCCACAATCTAAAGTTCCTGTTGAGTGGACAGTGGCCCAGAGGGCTTGTGGCCAATCAGAAGTAAGATTTGTGCCACACAAATGCGAGGCATTGACCATTTCCAATAAGAGGCAATTTAGCCATCGCCACATGACATTTAATGGCACTTTTCATTAATGAATCACCCACTATCTTATGAGGGTAACATTGAGTAGAAACTGAACTGGAATAGCTATAAAAAATACAATAGCTACAAGAGGAGGTCACTGGCTGGGAAACTTGCAGTGACTAACTCAACTCTTGGCTCACCAAAGCCTGTCTGGCTAGGTGCAACTCCAACAACATTCAAAGAGCTTCGCACTATCCAGGACAAAGCAACTCATTTGATTGGCACCACATCCTGTTGCTTTGAGCTACCTCACTGCCCTCGTGGTTAAATTTGTTTGCTGGAGGAAGGAACTCATCCAGAAACTAACTTTGGACTCTGTGCTTCTATGCAGAAACCAGGAAATTAATGAGACCAAACAACACCGTGAAAGGACTATGTAAATTATTGCACAGTATGAGTTTTTCTCTATCAAGTGTTGCTAATTGCACAAAATTGGACATTCTAAATTGACCCACAGCTGGAGAAATGAGGTCTGACAGAAAATTGGCCAAACTAAATTAAACTACAGCCAGCAGCTTTCAGCTTCAGAGAACAGTGAAAACCAAGATCAACGAGATTACAAAGATTTAGGTGGAACCAATTACAATTGGTCTCAGGATTGTGATTTGGAGAAGTTTCAGCCAGATAGTCAGGCACCTTTACTTCCACCTCATCAATGTGGTAACATAAAGAGTGTTGGTATGACCCCATTGGATGAATTGGACCCAGCTCATGACCCCTTTAGCTGAAGGCCTTAGAAAATTCTGGAATGAGGGGAATAAAAACACCCACATGGAAAACTTTTGCTCTAACCCTACTTTTTCTTTCAGGTAATTACCTCATTCCCTTTTGAATGTCTCAGTTGAACCTGCCTCCAGGAAGGGCTTATGCCCGAAATGTCGATTCTCCTGTTCCCTGGATGCTGCCTGACCTGCTGCACTTTTCCAGCAACACATTTCAGCTCTGATCTCCAGCATCTACAGACCTCACTTTCTCCTCCAACACACTCTCAGGCAGTGCAATCCCATTCCTAACCACACATGGCATTGGAACCATTTTCTTTGTTCTCACTGTTGATTCTTTTGTCAATCACATTAACTCGGCATCCTCTTGTTTTGCAAGCAGCATTCCAAGCAGCAGGAACAGTTTTCTTTATCTATTATACCCAGAATGACTTTGAATGCCCCAGTCAAATATCCTCTTAATCTTCATGCCTTGTTGGACAGGAATTTTAAAGAGGAGTCAGAATCCCATGTTCAGTAGCACAAATTTATCTTTATTTGCAGCTTCTCTACCACATATGTGGGATAAGCCAGAGACCACTCTGAATCTGGCTTTCATGTGGGGCCTAGTCCTTTTAATTACAACTCAGATTGGGAATCAGTGACCCTGTACCTTTCCTAATAAAGTTCTGGATACTTATATGCACAGTATTACAAAGGTTACATGGCATATTGACATTAGTGCTTGCCACATCCCTCTAACCTACACATTCAGTCCTCTGAATACATGATCACTGTTGAACAAAGTCATGATCCACCTTCAGTCTTCCCATCATCTCGTGATGTTTACCAGGTCCCCTATCACCTGTCCTTGGGCTCTTACGATTACTGACCATATTCCAATATCCATTGTTATGTCCCTTTCTAGACAATTGCTATATACTTGCTTTTTATAAGTGACTTTTCAAATTCAGTCATACAATTCATGTCTTAGTACAGAAGATTTGAAAAGGTATAAATTTCTCGCAGTTGTTCCAATATTTGTAATATCAACTCTAATATACAGTTATTTATAAAGTTATACACCATTACATGTAATATATTGATTTTGTGACAGCTAACAATTCCAACTTGCAAAGCAGCAGTTGTTTATTTTCTTGAGGTCGTAGTGACCCTGTTTCAAAATTGGTTCTGCCCCCTCATTTGTCTCTTGGTACACTTATGAGGTTATCTTGTACATACCTTCTTGTTATGCTAATATTCTTGCTTCTTGACGTGGGCGGCACGGTGGCACAGTGGTTAGCACTGCTGCCTCACAGCGTCAGAGACCCGGCTTCAATTCCCGACTCAGGCGACTGACTGTGTGGAGTTTGCACGTTCTCCCCGTGCAGGTCAGGTGAATTGGCCATGCTAAATTGCCCGTAGTGTTAGGTAAGGGGTAAATGTAGGGGTATGGGTGGGTTGCGCTTCGGCGGGTCGGTGTGGACCTGTTGGGCCGAAGGGCCTGTTTCCACACTGTAATCTAATCTAATCTAATCTAAAAAAAAAGGTGTTTACTGAATCTACATCCAAGAAATTTAACTCCACAATATCTAATACATTTCAACTCCTATTCTTGCATGAATATGTTTCTACTCTAATGTGGAATTATAAGCATTAGAAAGCCTAATTTCAAGTCAGTCAAGCTTTCCATTTTTATTTCAGATAAAAATCAGAAATCTCAATCATATGGTTTTCATATGAGCTGCATTATCAGAGTCTTATTGATTGCATTCTGGTCCCATCTTATTAAAGTTCAGAGGCATTTTGTTGTTTATCTGTGAAGGCCATAATTTGAACTATATGAAATGCTACATCAGCGATAATTTCCTTTGATTGTCTGTGTCAATTAAAAAGAAAACCCTTATTCAGCCATGGGCAACTATAACACTCCTCCAAGGAAAACAGGTCCAGCTCCTCCAGCTAGTTCACACAGCTGCAATTCCTCATCCCTGAAGCCCAAAGAAACTCGGTGTGGGATGACATGGCATTGAAGTATAGAAAAAATCACAGAGCCTATTGAAGGTGACGGTCAGAACTTCTTTCCCAGAGTTGATTTGTCTAAAATTAGGAGACATACATTTAAGATGAGAAGGGGAAAACTCAAAGTAGATGTGAGGGGCAAAGTTTTTTTATACAGAGTATGGTAGGAGTGTTGATGCGCTGCCAGAGGTGGTGGAGGAAGCGATACAATAAGGATATTTAAAATACCTTTCGAAAAGCACATGAATATGCAAGGAATGGCTCAATGGTTAGCACTGCTGCCTCACCGCACCAGGGACATGGGTTCAATACCAGCCTCGGGCAACTCTCTGTGTGGAGTTTGCACATTCTCCCCGTGCCTGCGTGGGTTTCCTCCAGGTGCTCCGGTTTCCTCCCACAGTCCAAAGATGTGCAGGTTAGGTGAATTGGCCATGCTAAATTGTCCATAGTGTTCAGGGATGAGTAGGTTAGCTGCATTAGTTAAGGGTAATAGCGGGGTAGGAGAATGGGTCTGGGTGGGTTGGTCTTTGGAGGTTTGGTGTGGACTTGTTGGGTCGAAGGACTTGTTTCCACACTGTAGGGATTTTAAGTTTTAAGAATGGAAGGATATAAACCAAGGACAGGCAGAAGGGATTGGTTTAATTCTGCATTATGTTCGTCATAATATCGTGGGCTGAAGGATCAATTCCTGTGCTGTGCAGTCCTACCTTCAATGTTCATTGCCATACCAAATAAAAACCATGCTGGAGGCAAAACCTACATCAATGTGGTCAGCTGTAGACAACACCACTTGTGATCTTTCTGACATTGGCAAAGGTACAAGAAAGGTAAATGGAAAAGGTAAAACCTACAAGGTTCTGTCAGAAAAGTTGGAGAGTAATTGTGAAAAGTTGTTGAAATGCTCCTTTGGATCAGAGTTGCATATTTGGCAATTTGGCAATTTGTTCATCTCCATACTCTTTTTCTCTTGGCGAATGGCATGGAGTATAAGAACAATGTTTAGCTTGATAAAAAGAAACATGATAGGTTTTTTCTATGGCCACCTCCGAATCCTGGAGCAGAAGCTCAAAGCTTTCCTAGCTCAGAGTCAGCAATGCCACCAACAAGATCTTCCTACTTCTTAATGATGTTTCTGAGAAGTTGCATAATATTGATATCCAAGACTCAGGAGGCATAGAATACGGTAGCAAAATGCAGGAGATGGGGACAATTGAAAAGTGGAGCTAGTTTAAGGAACAGATATTGCATATCTTTGATAGGTATGTCCCTGTCAGATTGGGAGCAAATGATAAGGTAAGGGAACCATGGTTTACTAAAGAAATTGTATCTCTTGCTAAGCAGAAGAGGGGGGCATACATGACATTGAAGTGAGATGGTTCAGGTGAGGCAATGGAGAGTTACATATTAGGATTTAAAGAGAGAATTAAGAAGAGTAAGGAGGGGACATGATCAGTCTTTAGCAGGTAGAATAAAGGAGACCTCTAAAGCTTTCCATAAATATGTGAGGAATAAAAGGATGACCAGGGTAGGAATAGGCCCAGTCAAAGACAGAAGTGGGAAGTTGTGTGTGGACCCTGTGGAGATCAGAGAGGTGCTAAATGAATATTTCTCATCTGTTTTCACTCAGGAAAAGGAGGATATTGTAGAGAAGAAGACTGAGATATGGGATATTAGACTAGAAAGGATTGAGGTTAGTCAGGAGGAGGTGGTATCAATTCTAGAAGGTGTGAAAATAGATAAATACCCTGCGCCGGATGGGATTTTTCCAAGAATTCTCTGGGAAACTAGGGAAGAGATGGCCAAGTCTTTAGCTTTAATCATTGAGTCGCCATTGACTATAGGTTTAGTACCAGACCACTGGAGGATTGCAAATGTTGTGCCCTTATTCATGAAGGGCAGTAGAGATGGCCCAGGTAATTATAGACCAGTGAGCCTTATGTCTGTTGTAGGAAAGGTTTTGGAAAGGATTATAAGAGATTTATAATCATTTAGCAAGCAACAATTTGATTGGAAATAGTCAACATGGATTTGTGAAGGGCAGGTTGTGTCTCACAATCCTCAATGAGTTTTTTGAGAAGGTGACCAAGCATGTAGATGAGGGTAGGAAAGTTGACATGGCGTACATGGACTTCAGTAAAGCCTTTGATAAGGTTCCACATGGTAGGTTTTTGGTGAAAAAGTGGAGGCATGGGATTGAAAGTGAGTTAACAGTTTGGATTAGAAACCGGCTTTCTGTAAGAAGGCAATGAGTGGTGTTTGAAGGAAAATATTCAGCTTGGAGTCCAGTTACTGCTGGTGTGCCACAAGGATCTGATTTGGGATCACTGCTGTTTGTATTTTTATAAATGACTTGGAAGCAGGCATAGATGGATGGGTTAGTAAGTTTGCAGATGACACTAAAGTTGGTGGAGTGGTGGACATTGTGGAAGAATGTTGCAGGTTGCAGGGGGACATGGATAAACTGCAGAATTGGGCTGAAAGGTGGCAAATGGAGTTTAATGCAGATAAAAGTGAGGTGATTCATTTTGGGAAGAATAACAGGGAAGGCAGAACACTGGGTCAGTGGAAAGATTTTTGGTAGTGTGGATGTACAGAGGGCTCTTGGTGTCCATGCACATAGATCCCTGAAAGTTGCCACCCAGGTTGATAGTGCCATTAAGAAGGCATACTGTGTGTTAGGTTTTATTGAGTTCCAGAGGTGTAATATCATGTTGCAACTGTACAAAAAGCTAGTGTGGCCCTCACTTGGAATATTGTGTACAGTTCTTGTCACCCCATTAAAGGAAACATATGGAAGCATTGGAAAAGGTGCAGAGGAGATTTACCAGGATGTTGCCTGGTCTAGAGGGAAGGTCTTATGAGGAAAGGCTGAGGGACTTGGGTCCGTTCTCATTGGAGAGAAGAAGGCTAAGGGGGATTTAATAGAGACATGCTAGATGATTGGAGGATTAGACAGGGTAAACAGTGAGAGTCTTTTTCTGAGGATGGTGACATCTCTTTGTATAAGGGGGCAGCGCTGCAAATTGAGGGGTGATAGATTTAAGACAGATGTCAAAGGCAGATTCTTTACTCAGAGAGTGGTAAGGGCATGGAATGCCTGCCCGCTGATGCAATCAACTCAGCCACATTAGGGACATTTAAACAATCCTTGGATAAGCATATGGATAATGATGGGATAGTGTGATGGGCTTAGATTAGTTCTCAGGTCAAAGCAACATTGAGGGCTGAAGCATCTATTCTGCGCTGTATTGTTCTATGTTTTATGTTCAACATATAAGTGGTCGTCACATTGTTCAAACCAACAAACTGGCACTGGAAGGAAATGTTAGCTTGATATGACATTGGATTCCTGATCATAAAATCTAATTAATATTTCTTCAAATGGACCATCACTTTATTGTCTCTTAATTGATGGAACATGAAATCAAATAGCCTTGAAATTGGATATTTTGAATATTAGCATATAAGCATGTGTCATGTTCACGTGAAATTTATTTGGGCACAATTTTAAAATAGGTGTTTTTACTAATGAGCCAGATCATAAATCTAATTGATTCAAATTAATTTTTACTTGGCCTGTGGCATACTTTTAAACATATTTAATTGACTGATCCCACATTAAACCTGAAAATTTTCTATTTACTAAAATCAATTACACTAATGCCCTTCACATATATTTTATCAATTATATATCATGTTTGTAATATCCTTGTCACTAAAATTTGTAATAGCTAACTTTCTAAATCATTGGTTAAATTTGTTAACTTGCTTTCTGTAAATGAAATGATATTATGTTCTTATCCTGAAAGAGAGAGACCGGTTACTAATACCTAGGATTAACTTCTCAAATACCTTATCTGTTGCAATCAATTTCACATTTTCAGAAGCTGCTTCTTGCTCTACACAAAGCCAACTACAAATGTCTTGTAAATTCTCATGCTTCAGTTATTGCTGAAGCAAACATTGTGAAGACTTAGAAAAATATTGCCTAGTTTGGGGAAAAAGTTAATTAAGTTATTGGGAATTTCATTTAAGTAATTTCATTAAGTCTATTTAAATATAAAGTAATTTATTTTGAATAAAATTTGAATAAGACTATTTGTTTCTCTTTGTTAAAACCACAAATGTTTCTTAATTTTGGAATATAATTTCTCTTGGGCCAATTTTGACTGCTCACCCATTAGATACTGATCAGATGCCAGTTAAAATGTTTGTACTGATTTAACATTGCTGATACTGCGGTCTTCTTGGAGTTGTAATTTATCCTGCTTTTCTGAACAGACGCAAGGAACATCACTAAAAAGGAAGTAAACTTCTTATTTTAATGTACAGATGCAGATCGGGTTCTGAGATCATCATCAGGGTTCAACTAGATTTTAACTCAGGAGCTGTTAGAGGAAGTGCTAAGGGCTTCCCTTTGCATCATCACAGTGCGTTAAAGTAGTTATAAACATGTTGATCCAAAAGTATACCTTATGATGCCATTGGCCTGTTCCATAATAAGATTCTGTAAACTCTTCTTTTGCAAAGTCATTTCTTGTGCTCTTCTTATTAAATAACTTTGGAAATCATGTCAGTAAATTACATCTATTGGCTGTCCTTTATCTACTATGCTTGTTACATCCTGAAAATACTGCACTAAGTTTTCCCCTTCACGAAATCATGTTGATTCTGACTGGTCATATTATGATTTTCTAATGCCATTATTATCCTACCTCAAAGTTGATTCAGGCATTTAGTTGATGACTGATATCAATCTAATGGGGTCTAGGTTCCTGCTTTCTCTTTCCAACCTGACATGAATTGCAGAATTAAATTTTTTAACTTACACTCATTGGGATTGTTCCAGAATCTGGGTGTTTTTAGCAGATTATAACCAAAGCACCCATGCCTGTGTAACAGGAGAAAGTGAGGACTGCAGGTGCTGGAGATCAGAGTTGAGAGTGTGGTGCTGGGAAAGCACAGCAGGTCAGGCAGCATCCGAGGATCAGGAGGATTGATGTTTCAGGCACAAGCTCTTCATCAGGAAAGCTTATGCCTGAAACGTTGATTCTCGTGCTCCTCAGGTGCTGCCTGGCCTGCTGTGCTTTCCCAGCAACACACTCATGTCTCTGCAACAACCTATTTTAGAAGCCAAGAAACCAGGCTTTATTGCTTTTTCATCCCTAAAATTTTTCAAATAATTTTCTTCTTTAGCTATTAACTGTTTTAAGTTCTTCACTCTTATTTGTCCCCTCATTTTTGGTTTTTAATTTGTCTTAGCAACTTTGCAGATTGACAAACAAACAAAAATTTGTTCAATGTCTCAAGCATTTCCTGATTCTCTATAATTTCTCCTATCCTTGCCCTTAAGGGACCAGCATTTACTTTAGTTATGCTTTTTTCCTTTGTGCACTTGTAAAATATCTTATCGGTTTCATATTCTTGTTAGGTTTGGCCTTTTGTCCCCCTTTTCATCCACTTACTGATTATTCTTTGCTGACTTCTGAAACTCATCAAACCCTCAGAATTATTGATATTCTTTGAAAGAGTCGGTGGTATATTTTAGCATCAATATGTTTGATCTGCTTCAGATAGAAGACAGGTGGAAGCTACTGAACTCTGTAAGAATATTCTGCTGGTCATTCTTCCAACTGGAGGCAAAGTATCAAAGTGATAAAAGAAGGGAAGACAGCTACCAGAAGCTGAGAAATAACCTGCAGGCATTGAAGCAAGATAGCCAAGTAAAAGAAGCAAAGTGTGCTCAAAACAACTGGTGTGCTTACTACCTCTCCCACCCCGGTCATACTCTCTTCCACCCTCTTCTATCAGGCAGAAGATAGAAAAGTTTTAAAACATGTACCAACAGATTCAAGAACAGCTTCTTCTCCACTGCTCTCAGTTTTATAGATGGATCTCTCATATATTAGAGTTGATCTTTCTCTGTAGCTGTGACACTCTATTCTGCACTCTGTTCTATTACCCTGATATAATTATGTACGGTATGGTTTGATTGGATAGCACACAAAACAATACTTTTCAGTGTATCATGGTACACATGACAATGATAATTTCATCACTGATGTTAGCTGATTGACTACCAGATATTCTTTTCCTGACTTAGTGTGGCAACATGAAGAGGACAGTGCATTGGAAAATTTTGACTTCAATTGCACTACTGGGTGTCAGTGAATTTTACTAGACTCTTTCAACCTCACCAGATCTTAATTTCAATTTCAGGAAGACATGTTGAGAAAGTCCCACTGTTTTTACTTTTCGGACCTAAAGACGATATGAGAGAGGATATATTATAGCAAATTTCCCAGAATGCACTGGACTTTAGAAAATTTAAAGTAGTGCTATCTCTTTTCAGAAGAGTCTGGTGATACTCCAGTTAATTTATTTCTCATTCAAAACATTGTTGTTTTTCTTAATTCCAATGTTTAATGATTTTAAAGAGAACAACCTCTAACAAATCCTGCTGGAAAATAATATTTACATATCTCAAGGTGAATGATGGAGTTCCATAGATTGGAATCCATCTAGCTGTGTTTCATCTGTCAAGAAGCTCAACAACCACCTCTGCTTCTCTCCTTTCATAGCTACAAATGGCCAAAATCATTTATATTTTATTGTCTTTTTTTAATGGTTTATGTCAATGACGTTCAGTGTGTGACAATTTTTGCAATTCTGCAGAAAGACTTAGAGGGGTTAGTTAGCTCAATTCACTAGATGGTTAGAGGATGGTTCAGTATGATACCAAGGATGTGGGTTCAATCTCCATACAGGCAGTGTTAGTTTATGAAAGAGTGTTGTGGCTTGTTGCATGCTTGATGTTGATTGATGCCCCTCAATCACTTGCCTTTCTCTAACAAACAGAAATGCCTGTGATTCCTTGAAATCATGGCTAATTACTTCCAGGAAGGCCTACAGTTAATTAAATATTATGGTTTATTAGGGATGGGAGCTCTCTAAATCTCTTGATTAACCAAATGAATAAGAACAACCATGCAACCATTTGCGATTCAAGGTTTGGAGTACTGTGTACAATGCTGGTCACTGTACTTTTTGAAGGATGTTAATGCTTGCAATTAGCTCAGAGAAGGTTTACTAGATTAATTCCTGGAATGAGCAGATTGCTTAATGAGAAAACGCTAGACTAGCTGGGCCTGTATCCTCTGGAGTTTAGAAAAAGTAAGAGACGACTTAGTGGAAACATACAAGATCCTGAGGGGACTGGACAAATTGGTTGCAGAAGGCATCTTTCCTCTTTTAGGACAATCTAGAAGTAGGCGTCATAGTTTAAAAATAAAGGGAAACCCATTTAAAACACCGATGAAGAAACTGTTTTTTTCTCTCAAAGGGTTGTGAGTCTTTAGAATTCCCTTCATGAATAGCCATTGAATACAAAAATCTTTAAATATTTTTAAGGCAGAGGTAGATAGGTATTTGTTAAGGTATGAAAGATTATTGGAGACATGCAGGAATGTAGAGTTGAGATTGGAATCAGATCAGCCATAACCTTATTGAATGGTACAGCAGGCTTCAAGGGCTGAGTGGCCTTCTCTTCTTCCTTGTTCATATGTTGGTATTTTTCCACATAAACACATCTTCCCCTTTCCAACAATTTCCATGTTAATCAATTTATAATTGTATTTTTTCAAATAAAAAGCTGACCTCATTTCATTGGAACATTTTAATTTAATATACTTTTACAAAAAAGAATTTTACAATCTTATTTTATAAACATTATTCCTCTTCGTAATAATCATGATGTCTTCAGAAAAGGATTCCATCTAACATGATTTCTGTCACGTTTATCTGGATTGAGGGTAGATATTCACATTGGATGATATAGCCAGATTGGATTGACCATTGTCTACATATCATTTTCAATATGTCATTTTTTTTTCCCTTTCTCATCGAAGACTTGTGCTTCAGAACTTGCTACTCCCCTAGCCAAGCTCTTCCAGTACATCTACTATACTGGCATCTACCAACAATGTGTGCAATTGCCCAAGTTGTGTCCTGTATACAAAAAGCAGGACAAATCCAACCCAGTCAATTACCACCCCATCAGTGTATTCTTGATCATAGTGAAGTGATGGAAGGTGTCATCAACAGTGCTATCAAGCAGTGCCTGTTCAGTAATAACCTGCCCAGTGACACCCAGTTTGGTTTCCGCCAGAGCCACTCAGCTCCTAACCTCATTACAGCCATGGTTCAAACATGGACAAAAGAGCTGAATTTCAGAGGCAAGGTGAGAGTAACAGCCCTTGACACCAATGCTGCATTCGACTGTGTGTGGCATCAAGGAGCCTGAGCAAAACTGGAATCAATGGGTATCGGAGGCAAACTGTTGGAATCGAACTAGGAAGAAGTTTGTGGCTTTGGAAGTCAGTACTCTCAACTCCAGGATATCTCTGCAGAAGTTCCTCAAGGTAATGTCCTAGCCCCCAACCATCTTCAGCTACTTCATAAATGAGCTTCTTTCATATAAGGTCATATGTGAGGATGTTCACTGATGCTTGCACAACTTTCAGCATTATTTGTGACTCCTCAGATATTGAAATAGTCCATATTCAAATTCAACAACATCTGGACAATATCCACTCATGGGCTGAGAAGTAGCAAGTAACATTCATGCCACACAAATGCCAGTCTATGACCAGCTCCAATAAGAAACAAAGAGCAGAGGAAAATCACCTATACAGTGCATTCAAAAAGAACAGTTACCCATTGAAAACAGCCCGCTGATTTCTCAGCAACAAACACCAACAAACAGACAAAACATATCCAGAAACCCTAGCCACTCGCCCCTACATCAAAATTATCTTGGAACTGACTGCCAAACTACTCAGACCTCTTGGTATCATGGTAGCCCACAAACCTACCAATACACTGAAACAGCAACTAATGAATTTGAAAGACCCTATACAAGCAAAACTAATGTCATTTACACAATACATTGCAAGAATTGTAACAAACACTACATTGGACAAACAAGCAGAAAACTAGCTGCCAGGATACATGAGCATTAACTAGCCACAAAAAGACATGACCCACTCTCACTAGTATCCTTACATACAACAATACATTGCAAGAATTGTAACAAACACTACATTGGACAAACAAGCAGAAAACTAGCCGCCAGGATACATGAGCATTGACTAGCCACAAAAAGACATGACCACTCTCACTAGTATCCTTACATACAGATGAGGAAGGACACCACTTCAACTGGGACAACACATCCATCCTAAGACAAGCCAAACAGAGACATGCATGAGAATTCCTAGAAGCATGGCATTCCAACTGGAACTCTATCAACAAACACATTGACTTGAATCCCATTTACCACCCTCTGAGAAAAAGAACAAGAAATGGCGTCACCAACCCAAGGAAGCCTAAACACATAAATTGAAAGCAGGCCATGCCACCAGTGCTTCATCCAGATGCTCACTGATGATGTTACCTAGTTTGGTGATGAAACATCTGAAAATGAACCTTCCAGCTCAGCGAGCAAGCCTACATCCAGAAACAGTCTAGCCACTACACCCCTTGATGTTCAATGTTGTAACTATCACTGAAATCCCCATGATCAACATCCTTGGGGATTCCATTGACCAGAAATTCAATTGTAGTCACCATATAAACATAATGGCTATAAGAGCAGATTAGAGCCCAGGAACTCAACACCTGACTTCTCAAAGCCTGTTCAATATCTGGAAGGCACATGTAAAGAGTGTTATGAAATATGCTCTACTTCCCTGGATGGGTGCAGCTCCAACAACACCTAAGAAGCTTGACACCATCGCACATCTGCAAGCATCCATTCCCTCCACTACTGATGTTCAGTAGCAACAGTGTGAACTATCTACAAAATGCACTGCAGAAATTCCCCAAAGATCCCCAAATCACCAACCACTTCCATCTAGAAAGACAAGTACATCAGGTAAATGGGAACCTGCTAATTCCCCACCCCCCAAGCCACTCACCATCGTATCTTCGAAATATATCACCATTCCTAAATCACCGCTGGGTCAAAATTCTGGAATTCCCTCATTAATATCATTGTGGGTCAACCCACAGCAGGGTGACTGCAGCAGTTTAAGAAGATAGCTCACTATCACCTTCTCAAGGGCAACTAGGGAAGGGCAATAAATGCTGGCCAGCCAGCGACACCCACATCCCATGAATGAATGTATTAAATCATTTCTTACAAGTACATGACCAATTCAGTTAAGTGTATCTATGCTAATTGCTTCATCTACTCCTTGTGGTAGCAGGTTAATCACTCTCTTATTAAAATCAAAATGTTTTTCTTAAATTCCACTTTGGCTTTATTTATAACTATTCTATATTTAGAGAAATAATTCACTTGATACTTGTTTCTTTAACAAACTTTGTGAAGCTTTGGCACATGTGATACAGCTGTAACTAGTGTTTGCTAAAAATAGTATGAGCTTTGTGTGAGGAAAATTATGTCACACAAACTTGATTGAGTTTTTTGAGAAAGTGACCAAAAAGATTGATGAAGGCAGGGCAGTGGATGTTGTTTACTTAGATTTTAGTAAAACCTTCAACAAGGTTCCGCATGGTAGACTAATTAGTAAAGTTAGGTCTCATGGGTTTCGGGGGAGCTTGCCAAATGGTTACATATTTGGCTTAATGGCAAGAGACAGAGTAATGGTGGAGGGTTACTTTTCAGACGGGAGGCCTGAGACCAGTGATGTTCCCCAGGGATTAGTTCTTGGTCCTGTTTTGTTTGTCATTTATATAAATGATTTGGATGAGAATATAGAAGGCGTGGTCAGTAAGTTTGTGGACAACATGACAATTGGTGGCATAGCAGACACTAAAGAAGGTTTTCTCAGATTACAAAGGGATCTTCATCAAATGGGTTAATAGGCTGAAAATGGCAGAATTCAATCTGGATAAATGTGAGATATTGAATTTTGGTACCAAAAACAAGGGTAGGGTTTATACAATTAATGGTAGGGCCTTGGGTAGTGTTGTCGGACAGAGGTACCTCAGGGTTCAGGTACATAATGTTTGTGTCACAAATAGGTAAGGTGGTGCCTTCATTGCTCAGTCCTTTGAGTGTAGGAGTTGGGATATTATGTTGAGAGTCATAGGATCATGGAGATGGACAGCATGGAAATAGACTCTTCAGTCTAACTTGTACATGCTGACCAGATATCCCAACCTAATCTAGTCCCACTTGCAAGCTCCCGGCCCATATCCTTCCAAACCCATCCTATTCATATACCCATCCGGATGCCTTTTAAATATTGCAATTGTACTAGCCTCCAGCATTCCCTCTGGCAGCTCATTCCATACATGCACCACCCTCTGCATGAAAACATTGGCCCTTACGTCTCTTTTATATCTTTCCCCTCTCACCCTAAACCTATGCCTTCTAGGTCTGGACATTCCCAACCCAGGGAAAAGACTTTGTCTATTTATCCTATCCATGCCTTTCATGATTTTATGTCTCTATAACATCATCCCTCAGACTCTGATGCTCCAGGCAAAACAGCCCCAGCTATTCAACATCTCCCTATAGTTCAAAACCTTCAACCCTGACAACATCCTTCTAAGTCTTTTCTGAATCCTTTCAAGTTTCACAACATCCTTCTGATAGAAAGGAAACCAGAATTGCACACAATATTCCAACAATGGCCGAACCAACATCCTGTACAGCTACAGCATGTCCTCCCAACCGCTTACTCAATACTTTGACTAATAAAGGAACACATAATAAATGCCTTCTTCACTATCCTATCTACCTGCAACTCTACTTTCAACCTGCACTCCAAGGTCTCTTTGTTCAGCAACACTCTCTCAGACCTTGCCATTAAGTGTAAAAGTTCTGCTAAGATTTGCTTTCCCAAAATGCAACACCTCTCACTTATCTAAATTAAACTCCATCTGCCACTCCTCAACCCATTAGCCCATCTAATCAAGATCCTGTTGTAATCTGAGGTAATACTCTTCACTGTCCACTACACCTCCAATTTTGGTGTCATCTGCAAAATTACTAACTGTACCTCTTATGCTTGCATCCAAATCATTTATGTAAATGACAAAAAGTAGAGGAGCCAGCACCAATCCATGTGGCACTCCACCGGTCACAGGCCTCCAGTCTGAAAAACAACCCTCTCCCACCATCCTCTGTCTTTTACCTTTGAGCCAATGAGCTGAAGAGTGGCAGATTCTATGAGATCTAGCTTGCTAACCAGTCTCCCATACGGAGCCTTGTCGAACGCCTTACTGAAATCCATATAGATCACGTCCACCGCTCTGCCCTCATCAATCCTCTTTGTAACTTCTTCAAAAAACTCAATCAACTTTATAAGTCATGATTTCCCATGCACAAAATCATGTTGACTATCCCTAATCAGTCCTTGTCTTTCCAAATACATGTAAATCCTGTCCCTCAGGATTCCCTCCAACAACTTGCCCACCACTGGCATCAGTTTATAGTTCCCTGGCTTGTCCTTACTACCTGTCTTAAACAGTGGCACCATGTTCGGCATCCTCCAGTCTTCCAGCAGCTCACCTGTAACTATCAACACTACAATTACTCAGCAAGAGGCCCAGCAATCACTTCCCTAGCTTCCCACAAGGTTCTAGGGTACACCTGATCAGGTCCTGGGGATTTATCCACCTTTATGTGTTTCAAAACATCCAGCAATTCTTCCTCTGTAATATGGACATTTTTCAAGCTGAAGTTGCACAGGGGATTGTGGAGGCCTCTTCTGAAATATTATATCCAGTTCTGTTTGCCCAGCTATCGGAAGGCCATTATCAAGCTGGGGAGGTTCAAATGGGATTTACCAGAATGTTGCCAGGTATGGATGGTTTGAGTTATGAAGAAAGGCTGGATAGGTTGGGACCTTTTTTCACTGGAGCGTAGTAGGTTGAGAGGTGACCTGATAGAAGAAAATATAATCATGGGAGGTATAGATAGAGTTAATAGTAATTGTCTTTTTCCCAAGGATTTGGGATTCCTGTACTTGAGGCACATTTTTAAGGGTAGAAGAGAAGACAAAAGGGGCACAAAGGGTGGTTCACTTGTGGAATGAACTTCTTGAGGAAGTGGTGGATGTGGGTACTATAACAATATTTAAAGGACATTTGGATAAGTGAATGAGGAGGAAAGGTTTGGAGGGATATGGGCCAGGAGCAGGCAGATGGGAGTAGTTTAGTTTGGAATTATGTTTGGCATGGACTGTTGGACTGAAGGGTTTGTTTCTAGTGTCTGCCCTATTTAATGCTTTTGACACTATGACTCTCTAAGTATACATTTCTCACTTAACTGCAAAGAACAATCTTTATTTTCCCTGTTGAAAATGAAGAAAACCTTGAATAACATTGTAGAAAAATGTTATGGAAAACTTCAAAGACAACAGGGTTTGAGTGAGAAATACAATCTATCTTTAGAGCATTCTGTGAAGCATTAATAACACTGATATGAAACAGAATTGCTTCGTTAATAAGCATAGGATTAAAGCTCATAACTCTGTTGGCTTTGTAATGGCATCAATATGTGTTTCTCAAAATACGAATTAAAGAGGAGATTAATAATGTTAGTAAGCTATGGGTTTAATGAAAATCAGTGTTGATTTCTCAGAAATTACTTCATTAAATCATTGTAACAAATATTTGTGACCTAAATGGGTTTGAAATGCACTGCACGTTAGTAAACAGAAAGTAGCTCAAGTGACGTTCTAAGATAAATAACAAGCAATCTGTATACCCTTTTGAGTATCTCCATTATATTTAATGTTCAGTTGTGTAATGTGGTGGCAGGTATTTCTCCCTTCATAGCCTAACCAGCATTTTATAGATTTCCAGCTTTAACTTTCTGCTCTTGTGTTTTATATGTTGGTAAATAAGGGCAAGTATCCCTCATGCCTCTTAACGATCTTATCTATCTGCTCAACTGCTTCCAGGAATCTGTGAATATGCACAGATATCCAGTACTTCCTGGGGTCTTACCACTCATAAAATAACTCTGTTTTTCAATAGCTTTCCGCAAGTACATTACCTCACACACATGTGGTCACAATCCTATTGCATTGAAGCAAGGATTCTGTCCGCATAGTGGTTAAGCAGATGAATGTTTGGTACCCAACCACGCATCTTGTCCCTCTCTACCCTATTGTAATGTATTTTCCCCTACTAGAAGACAAAGAGAGGGATTGAATGAGGTTAAAGTGTCAGACATGGCAGTTAGGGGGTAAGGTGTTAAGGTACCACAAGCGAGTTAATCGGAAGGATAGAGGACAGAAAGAGTGAGTAGTCTAGGGAGTAGTGAGTAGTGGGAGAGAGTGCTTGAGGGAAGATGCTGTATGAAATAGTGAGATTTGTAGAGCATGAACCTTGATGAGAGCTAGATACAGGAGCAGAGCTGCAGTGAGTGTGAAGGAGCAGACCGAAGATGATGGAGCTTACTCCTTTGGAATGCAGAAGGGAATTAACCTGCAATGCTGGCCATTTGTTGCACCTGTGGATACCACACGGATCTGGATGACAACTTCAGACCAGGCTTACATGGTCTGGTAATCTCCTCTGGCTCCGCACCTCCTCATGCGCTTAAACTGTGAAGTTCAACTGGTGTTTTGCAACATTTGAACTGATGAACAGCTGAGCTTTAAGTATGATGCCAGTGATGGGAAACCCGGTTAGCCCCAGCAAGGGGAAGTATCTCTGCTGAGATTGTAGAGGTGTGGTACATAATTAATTAGGTGAGCACCGTAAAATTGTGTGGGATAACTTGTTAGATTTCAAGTAGAGAAACCCTCCCCAAAATTGACATTTAGTAACTATTTTGTGAAATGCAGCCTAGATTCACTGCTGGGAGATGGTTGACTTTGTGGCATGCTTGCTTGTCCTGTAATGAACTTACTCTGTTCACCTCAAATATTGAGATTATTTGATGACTGAATCTCCATTTAGATCTAATCAGATGTTTGTTTCTCCTGCCATAGAGTTCAACTGACAGGCTCTGAGATTGGCTTTCAGGATATCTTTGGATCTGAGTTTGGCACTTCTGTGGTGCAGGTACCTGGGCTCAGATGGCAGTGGTTTCCTGCCTTTGATCAGTTAGAATCCTCCATGTAAGCCATATGATGAACACAGCAATGCTGAACTCTGATCAGCACGGGTCTCAATACCAGGACTGTGGCATCTTGCAAGAACTTTGGTGTTCAGGATTTTGTTCTGCACTTGATGTTGTGGAAGGATCTTAAGTGGCAAAGGTAGAATGCATTAAGTTGCTTGATGTGATTCTGGAAGGTCATCCCATAGCCATACTGAGTGCTGGAAGAACCACTGCCAGGTGGATTTTGATCGTTGTTTGGAACAATCTTCTAAAGCTTCTGAGTCAGTCTGCTCGATGCTCAGCTTGTTTCTTTGAGTTTAAGAGCAATTTCATCGTGCAATGTGGTGTTACTGTAAGACATCCAGCTGCTTGTTTGAGTTGAATGGGAAAAGATTTGTACATCAGTCACCACAGATTGAAAGTTTTGCAGAAGTCATAACATTTATACATTTGTTAACATGTTTTAAATAGACATTTTAGAATGTAACAATTATAGTTAACCAGGTATATCACTCTGAGTCAAGATTAGAGTGGTGCTGGAAAAGCACAATAGGTCAGGCAGCATCCAAGGGGCAGGAAAATCGACGTTTCGGGCAAAAGCCCTTCATCAGGAAGGGCTGTGCTTTTCCAGCACCACTCTAATTTTGACTCTAATCTCCAGCATCTGCAGTACCCATTTCTGACTATATTACTCTGAGTGCCTCTGCATGTTAATATTTTAATTTAAATTTCATAGCGATATTTACATTGAGTTGTTGTGCACATTTGTCATTCTGAGCTGGAACATTCTACCAAATGTTCAAATTGGTGGAAATGTATGCATCATTTATATTAGGTTGCTTGGAATATATATTTTTAGAGTCATATATTGTAATTAAATATATTGCAATGCTTACTAAAACATTTGTGCCAAGTAAAGGATGCCATTGATATTTAGAAAGGATGAGAGTTGCTTATCAGCATTTAAGTAAAGGAAAATTTTACATTTATATATGAACTATCTCAGTTGCCAGCGAAGTTGCAAAGTAACATTGCAACTTTAAGCTATATGGAAACTCCTTTTAAATTATTATTCTCATCAGAAGATTTGTCACACCAACCCATCAAAGGATTTCTACAGTGAAGGTCCATGAAGGCTTAGCATGAACACTCAACAGTCAATCATAATATGAGCCATATAAATTCCTGCAAAGACATTGCATATAGATATGTGTGCATAGGACATTAGCTTGAAATTACTGAGAGGAATGATCACAAATGAACATTTAATGTACTTCTATTAAACTCCTTTCTCTATTATTCTCAAAAAGGCATTAATTCACTTAAAATAAACTTTTGTTAAAATACAAAAAGAGGAAGTTGATATGAGAATGTTAAGCATTTGTCTAAGGATCCAGCGTTTGGTTATTTGTCAGAATAACTTGCTAACTGATATGGTTGTGAAAAATAAATGTACACTCTTATTTTTAAAAATTATGTAATATTTATTTTGTGCCTCTGGTGATATTGAGATGTCTTACTTTTTGGTCAATATTTAATGCATTTGTCAGATGAGTTAAACTCATTCTGGAATTAATAATGTAGCCCAGTCTAACTGGATAACAGTTTTGTATACTTTTCAATCCTTTAGAATCTAGTAGATAGATTGACAATGAATCTTAAATTCTTTAGTTTTATGATAATGTATTTTAAACAGGTTTATGAACTTTACCAGTAAAATGATATGGAGGTGCTGATATTGAACTGGGTTGGCAAGATCAGAAGTCACACGATACCAGGTTATAGTCCAACAGGCTTATTTGAAATCACAAGCTTTTGGAGCACTGCTCCCTCATCTGGTGAAGTCACCTAACAAAGGAGCAACGCTCCAAAGGCTTGTTATTTCAAATAAACCTATTGGATTATAACACGGTGTCATGTGACTTCTAGTGTTAAATATCACACAGAGTGAAATAACGATCAGAACAAAGGAGATTATGTAACAGCCACAGACTTTCAAACTACAAAAAACTGCTTTAGAAAATCATGAGTTTTATCAGAATGGAAACATTCATCATTAAGTTGATATAAAATTAGTTTGTCAGGGGCAGAGGTGTTCCTCAGAAATGCTTTTGACAAGGTACACCATTAAAAAATCCAGGCCTACTTGATTAATAATAAATAACTTTTCACATTAGTATTCTCATGTGAAAGGGCAAGTTCTTGTCAGTTGTTTGATTTCTGATTGATTGCAGTCTTCAGAGGCCTTCAACAATATAAACTGTTGTGAAGCATAGAATCACTGATCACAGTTTCAGGATTTCCACATTGAACTGCACAAGTGCAGACTTCAGAAGTTGCTGTCAGTTTCACAGGAATAATTTTGCCACAAAATTTCGTTCACTCTGTTGTTGACAAATTTACCTGGGAATCTACTGCATGCCAGTTACTCGCTAAGCAAAAAAAAACTAACTATGGTAGATGCCATTGGTAGCCCAAATGACTTTGAAAAGTTTAAGCAAGAAACTTCAACATACTCAACCTTGATCCCAAGATGAGCTTCCAATCATAAAATTATGCCATGACTAAGATCCACCTCCACCTAAGATTGCCAACATCAGTACATTATCTGGTGTCAATCTAAAAGCTGTCAGAGGAAGTGGTGGAAGCTGGTACAATTGCAACAGTTAAGGGGCATTTGGATGGGTATATGAATAGGAAGGGTTTGGAGGGATATGGACCGGGTGCTGGCAAGTGGGACTAGCTTGGGTTGGGATATCTGATCAGCATGGACAGGTTGGACCGAAGGGTCTGATTCCATGCTGTACATCTCTATGACTCTATGACTCAGTCTGTCTCATCTCATTTACCACTGAGATGCTCCTCCATATTATTATTGTCTCCAGACATGACAACTCCTCAAAACCCCTGCCGTCCATAAACTTGAAACTCTCCAAAACTCTGCTGTCCATGGCCAAACACATCCCAAATCCTGTTCACCCGTCACTCCAATGCACTGTGATCCAAACATTGATTAACCAATACCTTAACTTAGAAATTCTCATTGTTTCAACTCCCTATCTAAGTAATCAATACTCTGAAGTATCTGTGCTTTCCTTAATCTGGACTTTTGAGCATCCCTGATTTTAATTATACCAGATCATCAGTGGCCATACGTCAGCTGTCAAGGTCCTCTGGAGGTCCTCTCTGTGTCTCTCTTAATTTTCTCTTCTTTTTTAGTTTGGGACTATGAATTAAGGTCAATAGTTGAACTTTGAACAGCAAAGTTCAACTATTATTTTAAAGGAGAAAAGAACAAAGACTGATGTTTGCTTTTGGGGACTGGCTGAGAAAATAATGCAACTTAATGACGATTCTAAAGATACTGAAAATGAGGATTGCAATGCTGTGTGCTAACAGCTAGTTGGATGTTGAATTGGTTAATCAAGGGAGCACTAGTGCTAACCAGTCAACAACAGAGAATAGTGATTGAAAAATGAATTTTAAAAAAACTATTCTGATTGTGTTTTGGAAGGCAGTGTGATTTTTGGGTGCTCCAGAGACTGCTGTTGTGTTTTCCCCCTCTCCAGTTATTCTCCAGTTATTGACTTGCTGAAAGTTCTAAGAAAAGAATCCCAGTCTATAAAGAATAGATAAAAGTCTCCAGAGGTCTGCAGAATCTGTTTGCATTGACTGGTGACTCCAGAATTCAAGGTAGTTATACAGTATCTGTAATCTTCAAGAGTTTCATGAAGCCATGAAATGGTATTCACTATTCCAATAGTCATCAAATTGGGAAATTATGATTCTTTTATTTTATTTATTTTTAATTTATCTCTTAACTGTGTCTGCCTGTCCGCCAGTTTGCGAATGGGGTTTCCGATCAAAGAATTTTGTGTGCAGTTCTGGTCTCCTTCCTATTTGAAGGATTTGCAAAACTTGAAAGGGTTCAAAAAACAGTTACAAGGATATTGCCAGGGTTGGTGGTTTTGAGCTAAAGGGAGAGGCTGAATAGGCAGGTTTTCCCTGGAGCGTCAGAGGCTGAGGGATGACCTTATAAAGGTTTATAAAATTATGAGAGGCATGGATAGGGTAAATAAACAAGATCTTTTTCCTGGGATGGGGAAGTCCAGAACTAGAGGGCATGGGTTTAGAGTGAGAGGAGAATGATTTAAAAGGCACCTGAGAGGAAAGTTTTTCATGCAAAAGGTGGTGTGTGCATAGAATGAGCTGCCACAGAAATGCTGGAGACTGGTACAATTACAACATTTAAAAGGCATCTGGATGGGTACTTAAATAGGAAGAGTTTAGAGGGATATGAGCCAAATGTTGGCAAATGGGACGAGATTAAGTTAGGATATCTGGTTGGCATGGATGAGTTGCACCGAAGGGTCTGCTTCCATGCTGTACATCTCTAAGATTCTATGACTGTAAGTTTGGGCTTAGATTATAAATTGAATTAGATTGCCTTGTAGTTTATCTACTTTCTGCTAAAGTTACTTTCTTAACAATAAATTGTTAATTTTTGTTTAAGTTATAAAGCTGGTGTCCAAAATCTGTTATTTGTCAAGTCTTGTTGGAATCAGTTGAACAATGTTAAGGTCAATAAATGTTTTAATTTCACCATGTTGCAAATCCAGTGACAATGAGACTGATTTGGTTTGGCTCGCTGTCCTTGTCTCATAACAGTTCTACATTTTGGAATCTCTTCATTGAATTTCTGCATCTCTGTATTTTGTTTTCTTTTTTTAAGACATCACTTAAAGCTTTCCTCTTTGACCATCATTGATCTACTTCTCTCATAGCTTCTCATGTGACTTAGTGTCAAATTCTGTTCTATAATGCTCTTGTGAAATGCCTTGAATATTTTCATTTGTACTACAGCCTTGGTGACATAAAACATTTTTTTAACAGCAAAATTTCAGCACCAGTTATTCCTGTGCAATGTATTACTGGTTTCCATTGCACTGGTTTGTAAACAGTGTCCACAATTCATCAATCGCATTACAACAAATTAGCATTAACAAAATGCATATTATAGCAGAAAGAATTTATTAATTCATCATTATGACAAGCTATGTCTCGACACTGTGATCAGGAAGGTGAGAGTTATTTGTGCTGAGTACAATATTCCCCTGTGTACAATATGGGAAACCCATATATAGAGTTTGTCTAACAAAGATTGAATCTAAATTTCTGTATTATCTACTAACTAGTGAATTTTCTCTGGCAAGAGGAAGCAACACAGTCTCCCTGGATCAATTTGCTTCAATTTGGTAACCCGGATTTAACATTGCAGGTAGGCTGATTTAGATTCTCAATGACCTGATAGCTGAACCAAACATGTTTTCTACATTACCATAGTGGTTACACTTCAAGTACTTAATTGGCTGCAAAGGGCTTTGTTATGTCCTGAGGTTATGAAAGGCGCTTGCATACAAATGCAAGTTTTGCTTATTTTTCTGTGGATTTATTTTCATTGATTTCCAGAATCAATATTTTTTTATTTAGTCTTATTCAATTGTTTTAGTCCTTGTACAATATGGATCTTACTTCATCCTACAAAAAATTCGAGAAAAAAACTGTGTTGTTAACGTCTGCCTTTTATTCTGAAAATTATAGCAGATGCCCTGAAAAATAGTGACAAGTGGCTCTTCTCTTGGTTTTGGCTGAGAGTTTTAAAAGTATTTGCTGGTGGATTAAGCAGTCAATGAGCACCAGATATTTTAAATTTATGGTATCAATGATTAATTTGCTGTGACTGTGAAGTCTATTTATAGCAGAACGTTCATCTGCAAAGCCTATCTGCACTATGTCAATGCAGTCATTAAACCAAACCATGTGACAAAAACGATTCAAATAATGCAGGCATACATCTTGAAAGAATAGTTCTTTGTAAAGGATACATCAAACACAACTCCAAGGAATGAGTGAAAGTAACTTTATTTAAAGGACTAGCTAAAAACTAAACAATGGCAGTGTCCTGGAGAATCTAAATGCTAAGTAAGAGCAATGCACCTACAAATCATTCTTCTGAGTTTTACTCTCAACCATGTGTTGTGTGGTTCTCATTATCATCAGCATGTTTCCCTCCAAAGGTTACTATTCCAACTTGAAGACAGTGTTCACCTTCAAGTCACAGATCATCCTGACTGCTTTACTGTCACTGCATCAAAATCGTGGAATACCTTTCCAACAGTACAATGACAGTAGTGGTTCAAGAAGAAAGCTCATCACTAAAGGCAGTTAGGGATGGACAATAAATGCTGGTGTAGTCAATGGTGCTATATCCCATGAAAGAACTTATCTTAAAAAATCAGTGTCAAGGCAAAAACCCACTGAACATCTACTTTGTTTGCGATGTGATTCATGAATACTTATGAAAACATAGACCAATCATGTCTGTTTGGGGAAACATTAGTGATCTATGGGACCTAATTGTCCTCAAAATTGCATTTGTTTTCAAAAGTGATTTTTATTTGATTCCCCGAAACTCATGTGTATACTGCTGACCATAAGGACTGTATTTCCATGAGCCAAACAATCACTATTCCAGTGTACATGAATCCTGCAGAATTTCCATCATAGCAAACATTGAAGGAATTTCGTGGCCGATTTTTTCACTGGGCAATTTCTCTATACCTGGAAACCTGTAAAAGTCAGCATTTAAATTGGAGAATTTGGTGGGTTCTGATGAAATTTAGTAACTAGTTACTCGGGAAAGGTTATACTGTTAAGTACATAGTCTAAGGCTTGTGTAACTATTCAACTCATCCTGGCCAGTGAACCTGATATCCCCTTCTCTTTCTCTGCAACTGACCACCTTCGACTTGCCACCAGACTCAAAACACTTCCCAGTACCACTGGACTTGATCTCCCTTTCTCTGGTCTGCACTCATCACCCCCTTTTCCCCACTTCTAGACATGCTTCTCCTTTCCCTTGCTTCCAGACCCACCACCCTCCCTCACACCAAAGTCATTATCCACCTTCCCCATCTCTTGCCAGGCTCAATTTCTCCTATGCACCCCTGCCTACCATAAACACATAATAATTTACTTGGCCCCCTTGCCACCTTTCACCCTGGCACCTTATCCACTTGGCATTCTCTTCCTTCCCATTTGACACCCTTCTAATTCTTTGCATCCTCTCCCCATCCCGCTGGCACCCTCTTGCCCCTTCTCAGCAGCATCCTCTTGAATCAGCACCCTACTTACTTGACTCCATATTAGGGTACCTAGCTGGTACCCTAACCAACTGACATTCTACTTGCTTGGCACCTTCTCCCCAACTCAATTCCCATTAACTATCTGTCAACTTACCCTTCCACATTATCACTAGCGTCTCATTTGGTTTACGTACCAACCATTTGACAGCAGCTTTCAGGTCGCAGCAGCTGACAGTGAAATGTAGGCATAGTTTGCCTTCTCGCAATTGTTTTTCACAATGAAAGAAATGTCAGCATGAAAGTATAGCTTTACTTTTCAGAAGGATCCCTGATCAGAATCTCTTGTCAGAAAAGTGAAGTTCCCTCGTTTCGTAAAAAGGAAGGGACAGTTGGAAATCCGTGTGTGATTGCCATCCCTCAGAAAATGTAACCCAAGATCTTCCATGAACCAATGCAATCAGACAGTGTTTTAGAATTTAAGTTTTTAAAGAAATTATACAAGAGCTTTCATTGATGTATTTATGGAAACATTGAAAATAAGTGCAGGAGTAGGCCATTAGGCCCTTCGAGTCTGTACTACCATTCAATATGATCATGCTGATCATGCAATTCCAGTATCCCATTCCCACTTTCTCTCTGTACCCTTTGAATGATGATCTGTTACTGTTTGATTAACACAGCTCCAAATAGATATTGTAGTGATCATAACAAGGTTAGCCAGCTGGACTCCATAGAAAATGGGCTCCCTGATAGAGGCTGTTAATGCCCTCCAATCAGGGAGATCTGGCTGACATATTAAAAGGGTGAATATCGGACACGCCTTGGCGTGCCCATTTGCCACCGGGAGGTGGGGATCCCCAGTGGAGGGCTCTCTATGCAGGAGTCCTCCCCCTTTCAAAGAAAAAAATAATAAAAGGGTGAATATCGGACACGCCTTGGCGTGCCCATTTGCCACCGGGCGGTGGGGATCCCCAGTAGGGGCCCTCTACGCAGGAGTCCTCCCCCTTTCTCTCGGGGATCTGGGCTGGAGGGTGCTGCACGCAGCAGTCCCCTGCAACCGCAGATTGCGGTGGTTCACGGACTCCCAGCC
>NC_057726.1:38404288-38508751 GCF_004010195.1 Chiloscyllium plagiosum
TTGTCACTGGCCACTCGGGTGTTTTCCTATCTTCCTGGTGGTGGAATTTGAATAAAGATTCATGTACTTTGTGTCTTTCACTGTGTCTCACACCTGCACACACACACACCATGGGTGCTGGGGATAAAATAAGCACTACCGCACTTAGGTGGTAGTGTGGGGGTTAAATTTAAAAAGAAAAAAAAAGAAAAACAGAAGTGTTTTGGCTAAAAAAAAAGAAAAATAAAAGGGTGAATATCAATGATACTGACATTCTGGTAGCTGACTCTGTATGTTGCACTACTTAGCCCATGGACTGTTCATGTGGAAATAAAGGGTGAATGTGTGATGACATATCAGCCTCTGTGGAGTTATTTCAAGTATAATGCTAAAATTAAGCATTTATAGCCCACATTCCTGTGGGCAACTTAATTTTAAAGAACCAAATTGAGTTTATCAGATGAGCTTTTGAGATGATGAGGGTCTCACCTGGTACTCACTGAGCCAGCAAAAAACCTGCATAGTCACCTTTGAGCAAGGTCAGTTGAGTCACGAGCCAGTCAGGCAGGTGATAGGCCACTAAAGGGCTTTCCATAGGATCAGGGCCCCAGGCAGGAAACTCTGCCCACTCAGCCAATCCCAGACCAGCTTCTTTTGCACAGCAACATCACCAGAACAATAATAGCTTAATCTTTAATTCCTTCTCAAAGGCTGGAAAACAAGTAATGTGAAACTTCAAAATAACCTTCTCCTTACTTGTACATATACATTTAACCGTTTTTATTAGTGTTTTTTCTTCAAGTAATTTTTTTCCTCTGAGAAAGTTGCTGTCACAGTAATTCATGTACTAGTTTCATTTGTGTTTTGTGGTGGCTTTTGTACTTATCCTTTATTGTAGACAGTTCTTTCCCACTCGTGGGAGATAGACAAATGGGTGATTAAAAAAACAACAAAAGCTGAAGAAATGTAGAAAGGACAACCTTATGATGATGACTTAGCTGGACAGGGGTTAAAAAGATGTGTATTTTTGCTTTGAACATTTACAAAAACTAATTATTTTCCAACTGGGTGTGACAAGTTAAGAGCTGAGACCATTTTGAATGCTTGAATGCTGAGGGTTTTTTTTATAGTCAAACATTGAGCTCTTCTGAACCTTGCAATAACTGCCTTAAGGTATGAGAAATCCACAAGACAAACCTGGGGGAGAGGTAAATACAACTGCCTGACAACAATCCCTGATGAGAGGTGACTGGATAAATAAATGTGCGACTCGTGTCAGACATCCTGAAGTGAGCGGCAACAACATGAATGGCATACCTCACATTATAAACATCAGAGGTTCAACAGAATACATATGAGTATCAGAGTGGTCTGGACACCCACTGATGTTGCAAAAAGGTTTAAGTTGATTGTTTGACCCACTGAGGATGGAGTTGAAAAGGGTGGCGCTGGAAAAGCACAGCCAGTCAGGCAGCATCCGAGGAGCAGAAGAATCAATGTTTCGAGCATGAGCTCTTCATCAGGACCTTTTCACATGGGAACATCAATTTTCAGTCTTGTGAGCCTTGGGAGGAACGTTACATAAACGCATTAGAAATTATCGATAGAGGAATTTGATTACATTACATATTTGTTGTTGAAAGTGACAGTAAGATTAGAATGCTGAGGAGAAACTGCCCAGGCAAAAGAGGGGGAATAGTGGAAATTCACCATAGAGATTTGTTCAAGTAGATTGTGAGCATTTTACAAAATCTGTTAATAAATCTATACATAATCTCTTTATAAACCACAAAAAATGTGCTAACTCAACTTGTTTTGAATATAACTATTTCTTGAAATTTCTCAAACTTTTGTGCTAGTGTGGCTTACGACATCAGGCAATTGGACTGAAACAACCAAATCAACTTAACAGATAGCTCAGGTAATGGGGCATTGCCCATCTCATGAGTTTAATGACCAATCTCTCCAACCAGCTGAATGGTGCAGCAACATTCATGCCACTGGTTTAAGAGAGCGCTCTGATGTGTCTTCTATTGCATTTAATACTTCACTTTAATGTTTTCAAATGTTATGTTATTGACCGCTTATGTAATTTGGATGAGGAAATATTTTTTAACTCAAAGGGTGGTCATTCTGAGGAATTCTCGACTCCAGAAAGCTGTGGAAGCCAAGTCACTGAATATATTCAATAAAAAGAGAGAGGCATTTTTAGATTTCAAAGGCATTAGGGGATATGAAAGAAAGTGGGAACATGACATTGAGATAGAGGTTCAGTTATGATCCTATTGAATAGTGGCGCAGGCTTGAAGGACTCCCAGGTCATTTCCTCTGCCCTGAAGCTCTTCAACCATGTCGTGCTCCTCCCCCACTGACCTATTGTACTCTACGCTACTCTCTCCCCACCCCCACCCTCCTCTAGCTTATCTCTCCATGCTTCAGGCTCTCTGCCTTTATTCCTGATGAAGGGCTTTTGCCCGAAACGTCGATTTTGCTGAAGCTCCTCGGATGCTGCCTGAACTGCTGTGCTCTTCCAGCACCACTAATCCAGAATCTGGTTTCCAGCATCTGCATTCATTGTTTTTACCTTGAAGGGCCAAATGGCCTACTTCTGCTCATTGTTTCTTTTTTTCTATGACCACTTACCAGCTCATGAAGTAATTTGCTAGTAAGGATAATTGATAAACATCTAGAAATACTTTTGAAGCTCACTGGATGTAAATACATTAAACAATGGAAATCATCAGGCCTGGATCGTCTGTTTTTGTGGAATTGAAATCTTTCTGTAGGTTAGTGAGAATTCTGCCCCCCATAAAGATGGGCCCTGGCCCCAGTAGATATTCCATTCCTGGGATCATGTATGAATTGTAAAAGCTCTCTCTAGGCACTGGAGTATTAACTGCTCACATGATGTGGTCACCATGCCCCTCCTATTCTCACGCCCCAACCCACCCTTCACAGTCACCACCTCTCCTGCTTTGCCATATTGTCGCTTCTCTCCCAATTACCATCTATCTCCTTTGCCACTTCCCTCCCACACACTGCCTCTGCCTCTCTCACTTTCCCTCACACTCACTGCTTCTCCCACCTCATTGCATTGCTCCCATTTGCGGTCTCTCCCGCTTATCACTTCCCTCACAAACTCTCCCACTTGCCACTTGTCTCCATCTCACTGCTTCCTTCACAATCCTCCTATCTAACTTTTCTCCTGCTTGCTAAGCACCGGTAAGTGGGGGGTTTCAGGATAGACGTGGCAAGGAGAGAGATGGAACAAATGGGAGGATTGCAGCAAGTAGGCATGGTGAAGGGAACAGTATGTTATTGATGGGGGGGTGGGAGAGTTAGCAAGTTGGGGCAGCACGGTGGCTCAGTGGTTAGCACTGCTGCCTCACTGCACCAGGGTCCTGGGTTCGATTTCCACTAGTCTGTGTGGAGTTTGTACATTTTCCCTGTGTCTGCGTGGGTTTCCTCCAGGTGCTCCGGTTTCCTCCCACAATCCAAAGATGTGCAGGTCAGGTGAATTGCCCATGCTGAATTGCCCACAGTGTTAGGAGAAAGTGAGGACTGCAGATGCTGGAGACCAGAGTTGAAAAATTTGGTGCTGGAAAAACACAGCAGGCCAAACAGCATCCGAGGAGCAGGTGAATCGATGTTTCGGGCATAAGCCCTTCTTCAGGAATGAGGCTGTCCACAGTGTTAGTCAGGGGTAAATATAGGGTAGGGGAATGGGTTTGGGTGGGTTTCTCCTCGGAGTGGCAGTGTGGACTTGTTGGGCCAAAGGGCCTGCTTCCACACTGTAGAGAATCTAAAATCTAAAATGCAATTAGCTGGACTGATGAGAAGGATGTAAATTATTAGGGTTTGCTAAGTTATTGAAACTTGGTCATTAGAAGCATAAAGAAAGCATAAAGTTTTATTTCATGTATCAATCCATCAATCCAAATCAAGAATTTTATTTCCTATGTCAAGCAAGTGGAGAATTTTGTTTAATGTCTCAAGGAATAGATACAAGTTAGTTTCTAAAGGGCAACTGAAAAATGATTTGCAGATTCCATGTTGGACTGGGTGTACAAAGATAAAAATCACACAACACCAGGTTATAGTCCAACAGGTTTAATTGGAAGCATTAGCTTTCGGAGCACCGCTCCTTCATCAGATGGTTGTGGCCATCCAAAAGCTAGTGTGCTTCCAATAAAACCTGTTGGACTCTAACCTGGTGTTGTGTGATTTTTAATTGAAAAATGTGTGGTGGTAAGTTTCTCTTCATTTAGTTTCATGTAAAATTATTTTAATTATGTTAATTATCCCTGATTTAATATTGTTTATTCCAAATCTCTGCTAACTTTTTGAAAATAAATTGTAAATAATATATTACATTATTTTTGTTTCTACTGGTGATGGACATTCACACTTTACTTTGGTATTAGTGCACATAACAACTTGCACTCCACACAGACAGAAACAATTAAGAGAGATCATTGGCCTCCACCAGATGTTATCTGCTTGTGGGGAGGGGGATTGGGATTGGATATATTGTTTGACATGGAATGGCCAGGGGTCTCTACGACTCATCATCAACATCCCAGGAGTTATTGAAGCAATCTAACTAAACTGTTACCTGCAGTTAAAATTAAAGGCGAAATTCTTGCAGTCGTAAGACCATAAGACATAGGAGCAGAGATGAGGCCATTTAGCTTATCAAGACTGCTCAATCATGGCTGCTAAGTTTCTCAACCCCATTCTCCCGCTTTCTCCCTGTGACGGTTGATCCCCTTGATACTATAGAACCTATCCATCTCCATCTTAAATATACTCAATGACCTGGCCTTCACAGCCTTCTGTGGCAGTGAATTCCACAGATTCACTACTCTCTGGCTGAAGAAGTTTCCCTTTATCCCTGTTCTAAAAGGTCTTCCCTTTACTCTAAGGCTCTGCCTTCAGGTCCTAATCTCCCCTATCAATGGAAACGTTTTCCCAACATCTACGCTGTCCAGAACATTAAGTTTCAATTAGATCTTTCTACACTCCATCGAGTATAAACCCAGAGTCCTCAAACCTACCTCATATGTTAAGCTTTTCATGCCCGGAACCATTCTTGTCCAGGGCCAATACATCTTTCCTGAGATATGGGGCCCAGAACTGCGCACAATACTCCAAATGTGGTCTGACCAGAGCCTTATAGAGCCTCAGAAGTACATCCCTGCTTTTATATTTAGGTCATCTCAAAATAAATGCTTTCATTACATTTGCTTTCCTAACTACTGCCTCAACCCGCAAGTTTACCTTGAGAGATTCCTGGACTAGAACTCCCCAGTATCTTTGCACTCAGACCTCTAAATTTTCTCCCCATTTAGAAAATAGTCCACGTTTCTATGCTTCTGATCTCACACTTTCCCACATTGTATTCCAGCTGCCACTTGTTTGGCCATTCTCCTAACCTGTCAAAATCCTTCGGCAGCCTCCCCACCTCCTCAATACTACCTGTTCCTCTAACTAGTTGCAGAAGAGAATGCAAAGTTGGTTGGATGGTGTGTCTGTGATACAGAATAATAGTAATAACACAGGTTCAGTTCCTTCACTGGGGAAGTTACCATGAAGGACTCTCCTTCTCAACCTCTCCCTTCACCTGAGGTCTGCTGACCCTCAGGTTAAACCACCACTAGCTGTCTGTCTATAGCTCTATTCCTGGAAAGATTATATGACTTTATCTTTTTCATATGACTAACAGAATGGCTACCTCCATGTCTCTGGGTGCTGGTTTGCACAGTAGGAAGCTCTGAGATCTGTTGTTCAGCCCTTAAGGTGATAACAGTATGTTTGAGCAGGGCAATTGATGTTTCTTTTGGAAGCTGGCACGGGGCAAATGTCATGGTTCTTGGTATGGAGTGAATACAGGTTCCTTGATCTGCCTAGGCTCAGATTCCATTTCCTTCAACATTGTAATAGAGAGCAGCAAATATGATAATGGCAGAAATGGGTTTAACTTTTGATTTAAGCTAAACCTGTTGTCTTCATATTGAAATACTGGCCTGGAGTATTTCTAAAATGTAGGTGTCTGCAAATATACTGTCCTTGAGGATGCTTGGTGGTCACTAAGTAAGATGCTTTTATTTCTAAAGTAGTGTTGCATTCCTTTACTCTATAACGTACATTCTCAAACATAACTTTCTAATGTAGTGTTTACAACCACTGTCTCCAAATGTTCATTCTAGACTGGTGTCTTCTTTCTTACTGATGTCAGAGTCAAGTGTACAATTATAGCGTCATGATTTACATGAATCCCATTGTACCAGCAAGAGGGAGTCACTCCTGCCACCATTGGCCCGAGGAAGGAATTTGAGGCAGCTGCTTGTCGATGCCCAGTGTGTGTGCTCAGCAGATCGTCTTTCAGGAGTTTCCAGTGTCAAGGGCAGACTGGGAGACTGTGCTCTGAGCTGGGAACGGGCTATGGATTCAGCAACAGCTGCTTTAAATGGACACTCTCTGATTCCACTGGGATCCCAAGCGTAGCAAGCCAATTCTAAACAAGAACAGTAACATGACATAATTATGTTTATTTACATGTATGAAAGAATGCACCCCCTCCTGTTTGTGTTGGAGCTTTGGACCTTGCTCTCCAAATGAGCTCAACTGCTTCTGCCTCACTATCAAAATTCCATCTCATCATATCTGCTGTCATCTTTCGGAATATGTCCATCTGGAAAGTAGCATTACTCCCTAACCATGGTGATACTGGACACTGAGGTTGACAAGACATCCCTGATATCCTGTGACAGATAACATTGCTCCACTATTATTATGTTATTCAAATACTCCAGCAATATTGAATATATTGTTTGTCTCATTTCTTCCAACAGAAAATGGCTTGACACAACAAAGAGCACTCAGAGCAGCTTAAAAGCAATTTCCTCCTTACATCAGTTGTAGTTTTGTTGGTTTCCTGGAGATCTAGCAGAAAATGTGTCATTAGGACTCATCAATCATTTTTCTTTAAGGTATTTTGACAGTTTATTAGGAGCTAGCTTTCAGGTTAACAAGACAGGGCATTTTGTAAATTGGTAAAAGAAATACTTGCTGGGGGAATAAAAGCTGTATTTTAGAAACCTCATCCTGGTAGTAATAAATGTTTACTGAAGTAAAATACTGTTGGACCAACTCACTGCTTCACAGAAAAACATGAAAAGATAATCATTACTCAGGTGGATATAAAAGGATACAGTTTTGGATTTTGCTGGAATATAGTCACACTGAGTCTCTTCTCCATCTCCTGCAGAGCAAGCAGAACAAATGATGGATTAGCTGTTGTTTGGCTGAACATTAAATGTCTTTTTCATTCAATTGAATTTTTGTTAGAGGCAATAAGCACATTTATCATTGGTTATTCTGTCGTCTCTTCTTTCTATGTTTTAATAGAATGTTCACAGGAAAACTACTCCAAGTGATTCTTCACATTGAGTGACCAGTACATGCCACAGTTGTTGGGAAAAATCCATAAATAGTTGAGACGGTGTTTAATTCAACTGCAATATTTTTTATTCAATTTATTGATTACTTCATAAGCAATTATTAAAGAATCCTTTTCAAATAAATTTATCTTGTAGTTTAGTATACAAAACTCTCCAGGACCTTTTTTTTATAAGATGTAGGCATCACTAGCAAGGCAAATGTTTATTATCCATCCCTTGAGAAGATGATAATGAGCTGCTTTGAATAGCAGCAATCTATGAAGGAATAGTGGCAGTATAATTTCAAATCAAGATGGTGTGTGACTTGGAACATAACTTGCTGCTAATTGTGTTCCCACACATTGTCCTCCTTCTGGGTGGTTGAGGTGGAGAATTTAGCATGTCCTGTCCAAAACGTCTTGGTATATTTCCACAGCACATACTAGAAATGAAGCACACTGCAATATGGTGAGTTGATGAATGTTTAAGCTGGTTGATTGACTGTTACTTAAGCTATCTGCTTTGTCCTGGGTGGTTCAGCGATGTGAATGCTTTGGATAGCAAGATTGTCTCTTGTTGCAGATGGTTATTACCTAGTGTTGTATCTGCTACAATGAAAAGTATTACTTGCTTGTAGTTGGCATATTTGTTGCTACAAATCTCTTTTCTTGACTGGGTCTAAGGGTTTACCTCTTCTACATAGATGGAGGAAAACCATTGGTGAGTCTTGATGAAAACACACTCCTGTCTTAAGCAAGTTTTATTTATTGCAACATAACAATCAGGTACAAGTAAGTTAGATATTGTTACTAAGAAGTTTTAGAATTGAGATATAGGTCTTCACATCACAAGATCCAAAAATGTTGTGCCTTTCCCCTGCCAGGCCCTTATGACATCATCAGGTTGGGTGGAGCTTATTTCAATTCCCAAAATTAACCCTTTCAAAGCCATTATCTTATAAAACACTTGATGCTTGCTACTTGCCATATATTAGTCCAAACTTGAATATTGTCCAGATCTTGGTGTGTGAAAGCATAACTGTTTCATTACCTGTTATAGGCATTGATGGAAACTATAATCTGTTAAATTAAGGTATTCAGAACTAAGTTCATAAGTGGCCAAAGGGTGGGGGGTGGGGTGGGCTGTCGGGTGCGGGGGCGGAGGGGGGGACAGTGTGAGACAGTTTACTTTTAGTTCACTTTCAATTTAAAAGAGTAGGGGAAGCTTAACTTTGTAGCTAACCCCATGCTGTCCCTGTCCTGGGAGTGTTTGATAAGGATTATACTGAGAGAGGCACGGTGGCTCAGTGGTTAGCACTGTTGCCTCACAGCACCAGGGTCCCAGGTTCGATTCTGTGTGGAGTTTGCACATTTTCCCTGTGTTTGTGTGGGTTTCCTCCCACAGTCCAAAGATGTGCAGGTTAGGTGAATTGGCCATGCTAAATTGCCCGGAGTGTTAGGTGCATTAGTCAGGGGGGAATGGGTGGGTCACTCTTCAGAGGGTCGGTGTGGACTTGTTGGGCCGAAGGGCCTGTTTCCACACTGTAGGAAATCTAGTAAGAATGGCCCAGTCTTCCAGCATTCTTTAGTGCTGGTTGAGCGGACTTTGTCCTCACTGAATTTTGTATCATTGGACAGTTTGCCTAACTTGAGCAAACTGCTTTCCCAAGCACAAGGAGAATGGTAAAGGAGTGTAGCACCTAAATACAGCCTGTACAGAACTAACATGGGGGATGGGTGAGGGGAAAGGTGGTGCAGCTTCATTTTCACTTTCAAAAGAGTAGAGGAGTCTTTACTTTGAGTTTCAAAGAGTAAAGGAAGGCTTACTCTCTACCTAACCCAGTGCTGTTACTGTCCTGGGAAAATTTTATGGGGACAGGGATGAGGGAGCTTTAATTCCAGTTTAATAAAGAAAGCTTTATTCTGTATCGAACTGCATGCTGTGCCTGTCCTGGGAGTGTTTGATGGAGACAGTGTTGAGACAGTTTACTTTTAGTTCACTTTCAGTTTAAAAGAGTAGGGGAAGCTTAACTTTGTATCTAACCCCATGCTGTCCCTGTCCTGGGAGTGTTTGATAAGGATTATATTGAGAGAGCTTTACTTGCCATTCAGAACAGTAGAGGTAGCTTGAATTTCAGTTTAACATAGTAGTGAGAGCTTTAAACAACATAAAAAAGCACAGGAACATACCTCTCTGCCTGCCAAGCCTGTGCAATTCCAATCCTTGTTTAGAGGATTATTGCCCAAGCACAGTTTCCAACACTCTGTTCGCCTTAAACATTGCTAACGTGCCTGTTTCCATCATCTCCACTGGTAGTGCTTTCCAGGAACCTATCACCATCTGTGTAAAAACATTTCCCTACACTTCTCCACTACACATTTCCCCTCTCACCTTGAACCTGCACCCTCATGTAGTTGACCTTTTCACCCTGGGAAAAAGGCCCCTGAGTTCGCCACCCTATCTATGCCTCTCATAATTTTGCCTATCTCTATCAGGTCGTCCCTCAGTTTCTGAGTTTTCAATGAAAACAATCCAAGTTTATCCCACCTCTCCTCATAACTAAAACCCTCCAGACCAGGCAAAATCCTGGCAAACCTTCTCAGGCCACAGTCCAAAGTATCTCCATCCTTCTGGTAGTCTGGTGACCAGAACTGCATACAATACTCTAATCTGTATCTAACCCTGAGCTGTCCCTGACCTCAGAGTGTTCGAGAGGGATGATTTTAAGAAAACTTCACTTTCAGTTTAAAAGAGTAGAAGGAGTTTTACTCTGTGTCTAACCCTGTATTGTACCTGCCTTAATTTTCTGATGGGCGATAGTGTGGAGGGAGCTTTAGTGTGGAGGAACCTCAGGCTGTGTTTGGCCTGGGAGTGAGTGACTGGAGTAGTGTTGAGGGAGCTTCACTTTCATGTCCAAAAGAGCAGAATGAGCTTTACCCTGTATTAAACCCCATGTAGTTCCTGTCCCAGGAGTGTTTGATGGGGATGGTGTCATGTGCACTTTACTTTCAATTTAGAAGGCTAACTGAAGTTTTACTCTGTTACTAACCCTATATTGTCACCATCCTGGGAGTTTTTGACAGAGTCAATGTCAAGGAGCTGTACTTATAGTTTAAAAGAGTAGTGGAAGCATTAATCTGTAACGAACCCTGTGTTGTATCTGTACCGGGAGTGTTTGGTGGGGACAGTGTAAGGAGAGCTTTACTTTCAGTTTAAAAAGTAGAATAATTGTGGTAGGAGGTGGCCAATCACAGGAATCCACTGCCTCAGTATCTTGTAGAAGGGAGTAAGTGAAAATGGCATGCTGCACAATAAGAAAGGGTGCTGAATGAAAGCAGATTAACGGGTTCCCACTCACTGGAAGCAAATGGCTGCACCGTAAGTGCAGCATTCAGCCCCTGCCATGTTACCACATCACCACTGTAGCCTGAAAAGCACTAACTTCTTGCTTCTCAAACCCAAAATTTCTAAAATTTCTCTTTTTAATTAGCTGCTGAATGTTCACTTGCGCAATTCAACCATGTTTTCTGACAAATTCACTGTAGCACTCCTACGATTTATATAGATATATATATATAGTGTTGCTCATCCTTTCAAATCAGAAACAATGCAAGCTCCTCACTGAGGTGACTTGTTCAAGGGAGAAGAATACAATTTTCATCAATAAAGAGCCAGCACTAGCACTGAACAAATGAACAACTGACTGCTCAACTGTTATGAACAGTAGCCCCTCCAAATAACAGTCAGCTTTCTACTGTGTGTCTGCAATTACTTGGAGTACATCCTTGGCAAACACATACTCCTTTTCATTATATCCAGGGTTCTTTGAAGATGAGGAGGCATATGCCAGATAAAAGGAGGACTAGCCACATCACTTCATGGTCCAGTAAATACTTTAGTCACACAATCATTACCCAAATGCATCTAGTTCAGGAGTATTAGTGACGAGAGACAGAAACAAAAAGCAGGTCAAACAGTGAAGACACATAATTGGCAATGAAAGTACACGTGTAAATTCTGGATAAAGGACTAAACAGGCAGCTGCTGGGTACTTTATCTATGGACGTATACCCTGTACTCTGTGTCAAGATGTGATCATTATTCAGCAGAAAGCTTTCCTGGAGTTCTTTATAACATCCTTTGCGTTCCCTTCACAACATTTCATTAGCCAATAGCAATATTACTCTGGCATCTGTGTTAGAATGAAAGAGCATCTTGTGCAAGATGGTCAAAAGGGTTGATATATCTTGCTCATGAACACAATATGGAGGAGATCTTGGGTTCCAATTTAAAAGGTATTTTCATTTATAGCCTACAGAAGCTTGAAGATCAGTTGCACAATTCAATAAAGGAAAGCTTTACACTGTTAATGTTGATCAAACGTTTGACCTAAACAGGTCCTTAGTCACCTTCTTATGGTGTAATTCAGTTCTCAAAATCACTACAGTGCAGAAAAAGGCCTTTTGACTTATTAAGTCTTACCAATCCTCTGAAGAGCATCCCACCAGAGTCACATTCCTACTCTATCCCCATAATCCCACATTTTCCATAACTAATCCACTCTGCACATGCTTGGATACTACTGGCAATTTAGCATGGTCAATCCACCTAACCTGCAGGTAAGACCATCAGACATAGGAACAGAAATTAGGCCATTCAACCCAATGAATCTCCTCTGCTATTCCCCCGCTTTCTCCCCATAACCCTTGATCTCTTTGATACTCAAGAACCTATCTACCTCAGTCTTAGAAATACTCAATGACCTGGTCTCTACAGCCTTCTGTGGCAATGGATTCCATAGATTCACCACTCTCTGGTTGAAGAGGTTTCTCCTATCTCCATTCTAAAACGTCTTCCCTTTACTCCAAGGCTGCGCCCTCAGATCCTAGTCTCTCCTACTATGGAAATATTTTCTCAACACCTATTCTGTCCAGGCCATTCATATTCTGTAAGTTTCAATTAGATCTCCCCTCATCCTTCTAAACTTCATTGAGTATCAACCTAGAGTCCTCAAACATTCCTCATATGTTAAGTGTTTTAATCCTGGCACCTTTCCAGGGCTAGTACATCCTCCTTGAGATATGGGGCCCAAAACTTTGCACAATATTCCAAATGTAGTCTGACCAGAGCCTTATAGAGACTCAGAAGTACCTCCCTTCTTTTATATTCGAGACCTCTCAAAATAAATGCAAACATTGCATTTGCCTTTCCAACTACTGACTCAACCTGCAAATTTACCTTGAGAGAATCCTGGACTAGAACTCTCAAGTCCCTTTGCACTTCAAACTTCTGAATTTTCTCCCCATTTAGAAAATAGTCCATGCCTCTATTCTTCCACCAAAGTGCATGACCTCACAGTTTCCCATGTGTGTTCTATCTGCCATTTCTTTACCCACTCTCCTCACCTGTCCAAAACCTTCTGCAACCTCCCCACATCCTCAATGTTACCGGTCCCTCTACCTATCTTTGTATCATCTGCAAACTTAGTCAGAATGCTCTCAGTTTCATCATCTAGATCATTAATGTATAAAGTGAAAAGTTGTGGTTCCAACACTGAGCCTTGAGAAACACCAACTGTCACCAGTTGCCATCCTGAGAAGGACCCTTTTATCCTCACTCTCTGCTTTCTGCCAGACAGCCAAGCTTCCATGCTAGCACCCTGCCTCTAACACCATGGGCCCTCATCTTACTCAGTAGCCTCCTGTGCGGTACGTTGTGAAAGGCCTTCTTGAAGTCCAGGTAGATAACATCCATTGGCTCTCCTTGGTCTAACCTGCTTATTACCTCCTCAAAGAATTCCATCAGATTTGTTTCCCTTGATGAAACCATGCTGGCTTTGCCATATTTTACCATACACTTCCGAGTATTCAGAAATCTCATCCTTCACAATGGATTCCAGAACCTTACCCACAACCAAGGTCAGGCTTATTACTCTGTAATTTTCCATCTTTTGCCTTACTCCCTTCTTAAACAGGGGTGTCATGTTAGTGATTTTCCAGTCCTCTGGGACCCTTCCTGCTGTGAATACTATAATTGAGGGCGTAGAAGAGTGGGCCAGAAAATTTGCTGATGACTCTCAGGTCAGTAGAGTTGTGGATAGTGACGAAGGATGTTGTAGGTTACAGAGGGACATAGATAAGCTGCAGAGCTGGGCTGAAAGGTGGCAAATGCAGTTTAATGTGGAACAGTGTGAAGTGATTCACTTTGGAAGGAGTAACAGGAATAAAGAGTACTGGGCTAATGGTAAGATTTTTGATAGTGTGGATGAGCAGAGAGATCTCGGTATTTATGTACATGGATCCCTAAAAATTGCCACCCAGGTTGATCGGGTTGTTAAGAAGGCAAACGGTGTGTTTGCTTTTATTGGTAGAGGGACTGAGGTTCAGAGCCATGAGGTCATGCTGCAGCTGTATAAAACTCTGATGCGGCTGCACTTGGAGTATTGCATACAGTTCTGGTCATCACATTATCGGAAGGATGTGGAAGCGTTGGAAAGGGTTCAGGGGAGAGTTACTTGGAAGTTGCCTGATATGGAGGGAAGGTTATATGAGGAAAGGCTGAGGACCTTCAGGCTGTTTACCTTGGAGAGAAGAAGCTTGCGAGGTGACTTAGAGTCACAGAGTCATAGAGATGTCCAGTACGGAAACAGACCCTTCGGTCCAACCCGTCTATGCCGACCAGATATCCCAACCCAATCTAGTCCCACCTGCCAGCACCTGGCCCATATCCCTCCAAACCCTTCTTATTCATATACCCAACCAGATGCCTTTTAAATGTTGCAATTGTACCAGCCTCTACCAGTTCCTCTGGCAGCTCATTCCAAACACATACCATCCGCTGAGTTAAAAAAATTACTCCTTCAGTCTCTTTTATATCTTTCCCTCTCACCCTAAACCTATGCCTTCTAGTTCAGGACTCCCCTCCCCATGGAAAAGACTTTGTCCATTTATCCTATTCATGCCCCTCATGATTTTATAAGCCTCTATAAGGTCACCCCTCAGCCTCCGATCCTCCAGGGAAAACAGCCCTAGTCTATTCAACCTCTCCCTATAGTTCAAATCCTCCAACCCTCAAAATGGGAATGGTAGCCAAGAAACACAAGACTGAAGAGGAGCCTGAAGCCTGAGGTGGAGATGCGTGGGTCAAATACATGGCAAAAGTGAAGAAGTACAAAGCACATCAGTGCAGTGATGATGACAAAACCCGGCCTATTGTTAAATAGCCAGATTTGCAAGTTTATGCAGCCAAGAACTGTATTATATTTTACAACTGTTAAGATCAAGTCCTCCACCCAATGCCCTCACTGTATAAGATTGTTTTTCTTTTGACATTCTTGTAAATCTTTTCTGAACCCTTTCAAGTTTCACAACATCCTTTCAATATAAAGGAGACCAGAATTTCATGCAATATTCCAGAAGTGGCCTAACTAATGTCCTGTACAGCCGAAACATGACCTCCCAACTCCTGTACTCAATACTCTGATCAATAAAGGAAAGCATACCAAACGCCTTCTTCACTATCCTATCTACCTGCAACTCCACTTTCAAGGAGCTATGAACCTGCACTCCAAGGTCTCTTTGTTCAGCAACACTCCCGAGGACCTTACCATTAATTATATAAGTCCTGCTAATATTTGCTTTCCCAAAATGCAGCACCTCATATTTATCTGAATTAAACTCCATCTGCCACTTCTCAGCCCATTTGCTCATCTGATCAAGATCCCGTTGTAATCTGAGGTAACCTTCTTCGCTGTCCCCTACACCTCCAATTTTGATGTCATCAGCAAACTTACTAACTACACCTCTTATGCTCACATCCAAATCATTTATATAAATGATGAAAAGTAGTGGACCCAGCACCGATCCTTGTGGCACTCCATTGGTCACAGGCCTCCAGTCTGAAAAACATCCTTCCACCACCACCCTCTGTCTTCTACCTTTGAGCTAATTCTTTATCCAAATGGCGAGGTGCCCCTGTATTCCACGAGATCTAACCTTGCTCACCAGTCTCCCATGGGGAACCTTTTTGAATGCCTTACTGAAGTCCATATAGATCACATGTACAGCTTTGCCCTCATCAATCCTCTTAGTTACTTCTTCACAAAACTCAATCAAGTTTGTGAGACATGATTTCCCATGCATAAAGCCATGTTGACTATCCCAAATCAGTCCTTGCCTTTCCAAATACATGTACATCCTGGCCCTCAGGATTCCCTCTAACAACTTGCCCACCACCAACTTCAGGCTCACTGGTCTATAGTTCCCTGGCTTGTCCTTATCACCTTTCATAAACAGTGGCACCACGTTAGCCAACCTCCAGTCTTCCAGTACCTCACCTGTGACTATTGATGATACAAATATCTCTGTAAGAGACCCAGCAATCACTTCCCTAGCTTTCCACAGAGTTCTAGGGTACACCTGATCAGGTCCTGGGGATTTATCCACTTTTATGTAATTCAAGTCATCCAGCACTTCCTCCTTTGTAATAAGGACATTTTTCAAGATGTCACCATCTATTTCCCTACATTCTCCATTTTTCATGTCCTTTTCCACAGCAAACCCTATCACATTTAGTATCTGCCCCATCGCCTGCAGCTGCGCACAAAGGCCGCCTTGCTGATCTTTGAGGGGCCCTATTCTCTCCCTAGTTACCCTTTTGTCCTTAATGTATGTGTAAAAATCCTTTGGATTCTCCTTAACTCTATTTGTCAAAGCTATCTCATGTTCCCTTTTTGCCCTCCTGATTTCTCTCTTAAGTATATTCCTACTGCCTTTATACTCTTCTAAGGATTTACTCGATCTAACCTGTCTTTACCTGACATATGCTTCCTTCTTTTTCTTAACCAAGTCTTCAATTTCTTTAGTCATCCAGCATTACCTAAACCTACCAGCCTTTCCTTTCACCCTAACTGGAATATATTTTCTCTGGACTCTCGTTATCTCATTTTTGAAGGCGTTCCATTTTCGAGCCATCCTTTTACCTGAGAACATCTGTGCCAAATCAGCTTTGACTTAATTGAGGCATATAAGATAATCAGAGGGTTAGATTGTTGGACAGTGAAAGCCTTTTTCCTCGGATGGCGATGGCTAGCACAAGTGGGCATAACTTTAAATTGAGGGGTGATAGATATAGGACAGACGTCAGAGGTAGTTTCTTTACTCAGAGAGTAGTAGGGGCATGAAACACTCTGCCTGCAACAGTGGTAGACTCAGCAATTTTAAGGGCATTTAAATGGTCATTGGATAAATATATGGATGAAAATGGAATAGGGCAGGTTAGATGGGCTTCAGATTGTCGGCACAACATCGAGGGCTGAAGGGCCTGTACTGTGCTGGAATGTTCTATTTATGTTCTATGTTGGTGCAGGTGAGGAGTTGTCCTGAGCAAGCTTGTAGGCAGCGCAGTAGGCATGCAGTGTTAGTCATTTCAGGGATTGTGGTGGAGTGAGCAAAGCTGATTTTGGCAATAGTGAAAGCAGTAGAGCCTTGCTGACAGGTGGGTACAATCACAAAGATAGAGTGAATGTGAATGGTAGTATTTAAGCTGGCAGGGTGACGTTCTCCCTACAGTGCTCTGCCTTTCTCCAGATGGCTAAGACTGCATTGACCTGGGTGGGCAGCCCCAGAACAGACTGTCATGGTTTGGTGCCATGGCCTCCTTTGCTGATCTTTGGGGAAGAAGATGTTCCACCTGTACATCAGTTTCTCCTGGTACCTGCCACAAAGTGGGATTGCACATTTTTCTTGTCTGCCATGTCTCAGACACATACCAGGAACTGTGCAGGACAGCTCTGTACTGATAGTGCTTGTACAGGTGCACAATAGGATTTTAAAGATGGCACCAGTGTTAGGGATGTCCATCAATTCTGGGGTCTCCCGGTGAGTTTCTCCAGGAACAGTGCATGCTAAGATGGAAATAGAATCAGGCGAGAGGGCAGAAATTTTGTAAGATATAATGGGAAAACTCACTTGACCTTGTAGCAAAAAAAATTGCACCAAACTATTCCTCAATGAGCAGTTAGCTAATAAAAGTAAGATTCAGCCCAAAGTTATTGTGTAGCATATTGTTAACCGTTCAAGAGCCATCCGTAATCCCCTGTACTTGTGATAACACAGCTTTCTGGTCGAAGAGTTGGGCATTCCCTAGTTGTCTCCTGCATTCCATAGGGTAAACTGTAAATGTCTTGGCCTGGTAAATAATCCTGTAGATATATGTAAGCTACTAAAGAAAGTTTAAATAATTTATGTTAATTCAATTTGGTTTAGCTCACTTAATTAAATGCTTAAAGGTGACCTATCAAACTATACAATTTAGACACTACAAGTGCGACAGAGGTATATCATCAGACAAGACAAGAACATGGAGCTGATAAATACTGTCAGGGTTTGTTACATATAATCAAGTGCAACACTCATCTAACAACTAAAACGAATTTACATAACAAACAAAATTCACGAAAGTTATACTTATCAGAAATACAAAACAGACTTCAAATTAGATCAAAAAGCCAACTCATTCATCTTCCTTCCTCAAGACAAAATACCTCACCTTTGGAAAATTAGCTGATTAATTGTCTCTGACAGCTGATAAAATCTGGTGAGAAGTGCCTAACTAATTATCCTCTCCTTAGATCAATCTAAACTCCAGTAATGTCAGCCATTGCTTCACTGCCCTTAGTTATGTGGAGACATTCTTCACATGTGGGCATAACATCACGTTCAAAATTGTTACGGTATATTTCCTTTGGTGTTAACCCTGCCTCCCCCCTTAATTAAAAATTGTTGTTAAAATCCAATTTCCTAATGTATTGCTTAATTTGATTGGATCTTTCTATGCATAACTGATTTGTCACTCTAAGACAATGGAACAATATTCATCTCCTTTTAAATTCAACAGTATCTCACTCATTATTAAGTCTGTGTTCTCAGTGCAAGGATGGTCCTGGTAGATAAGAATTAGCTGGAGGAGACTTGTCCTTACCCATTCTTGTAACTTATTTATTTCTCCCGGTGCTTTTAAAAATGCACAATTTTTATTAATAAGTCTTAATAACAGTAAAATAAAAATACAGTCATTATTCACTAATGATTATCAATTACTTAATCTTACGTTACAGAATAATTGAAGTGCTTCTAATGCTGTTGCTGGCTGCTGCTCATTTAAGTTTTCAATGATTGGGGATTGTTAAGTATTGAACAATAGAAATGGAGCAGTGTTATTCACAAAATAGTGTTTAAACCTTATTGGATAAGCAAAATAAATGTGTTTATAATGAATTAAAATAGCAGATTAATTAAATCTTACACTAAAGTATAAAACTGAAAATTATTCTCAAGTTCACCCATTTGCAAATGAAATACATTGATCTATCACTCGCTACCTACTCCTTTCTAAAATAGGAAAACATAACTGTCCAATTTAAACAGTATAATTCATAAATAGCCTTAAGTCCTTAATAATACAAATACAGACAAATCAATCAACACAAACAGTTAGACTTAATCCTAATCCAATAGCAAGCTTGTACATTTGTTCCTTCATATATCATAAATAACAGTATTTCATAAGCAAATTGATTAATCTCTTTAGACCTATTACATCTCAAAATTATTCTAAATTCATTAACAGTATTGTTGGACTAATAGGCTCCTTTAAAATTTTATTATTTGTCAAAATTTCTTATTTCTATTAAATGTCTTTACAAAAAAATCCAAAAGTAAAAATGCTGAGTAGAGTTAAAAACACCGTTACTAACTTCAAATGGCAAAGAATCAAGCTAGTAAAGGCATATCACCTTATGAATCATTTTCTTTTCAAATACTGTTTTGGGCTCCTGGGAGCTTAATACTTTTCTCTCCCATTTTAATTTGTAACAATTTTTTTTCAATTTTTTTCTTCATTATTACAAGGAACAATAACAAAATAGTTCCCATTGTTTTGTAAGCATCTTTCAATATGTATTATCCAATACTACATTATTGTAAAATTTGCAAAAATACAATCAGTTTGCAATTCACACAATTAAATGTTTAAAAATTAAATCTGCTGGGCATATGTGGGTGTGTTTTTTTAAAAATCTGGAATCTGTAACAATTCAACAACTCTATGATTCAGTGAATTAAAGACTCCCACACGCAACGAACATTTCAACTAACTAAAAGATTCATTGTGCACTATTGAGATATCCATATTTATAACAATTAACCTTAAAACTCCCAATTTAGTTTTTAAATTGCACATATTCCAAACCAAACAGATTATTTTTTGGGCACTTCCAGCTGGATCCCTACCACTTATCTCTGACAAGCTAAGTTATGGGCGGCACGGTGGCTAGCATTGCTGCCTCACAGCGCCAGAGACCCGGGTTCAATTCCCCACTCAGGCAACTGTTTGTGTGGAGTTTGCACATTCTCCCCGTGTCTGCATGGGTTTCCTCCGGGTGCTCCGGTTTCCTCCCAGTCCAAAAATGTGCAGGTTAGGTGAATTGGCCAGGCTAAATTGCCTGTAGTGTTAGGTGAAGGGGTAAATGTAGGGAAATGGGTCTGGGTGAGTTGCTCTTCGGAGGGTCGGTGTGGATTTGTTGAGCCGAAGGGCCTGTTTCCACACTGTTAGTAATCTAATCATTCACTCAATCTCTTAAAAGGGCAATGCAACCCATTAAACTGACAAAAGCTGTACGACTCAGTTTCTAAGTTCTAACAGACTCAGCAATCACATTAATACTGCTCCATAAAGATTTTTTAAAAATGAAAGCAGTCTAATCAGACCACGTGGTTGCTTTCTCATTAGAGAGAGACAACTGTTGGTGTTTTAACCTGATAGTCATCACACCCCAGTCAAGGGGAAAGGTTGAGAAGGAGAATCCTTCATAGCAACCTCAGCAGGTGCAAGAATTGAATCCATATTGTTGGCCATCACACTGGATCGCAAACCAACTGCCCAGTCAACTGAGCTAACCAACCCCTGTGAAGATATATTTGTACACAAATAACAAAATAGAACAAGAAGCAATTTTAAACACCGAAATAAAACCAGTCAACAAAAGATGGTAGACATAAAAACTGCTGCATTCACATACAGACAGGCTTTTTACAGTGTTTAACCTATTCCTTCTCCTTCACATCTTTTTAAAATTCAAATCTAAGTGACCCTTTCCTTTGTCCATTTTCAGGAAATCATCCCCTCTGCTGGTGTTTCTCGACTCTCTAATGCAGATTTCTATATCAGCATGGGAAAGAGGAGCAGTTTAATCTACTCCCTCATCACACTGTACTGTACATCTACAGATGCATGCTGTACCATTGCTTGCATCACTGCTGAAGAAGGAGCTGATTTGGCACTCTTAATTATTAGTCATAGGCTGCAGCCCTGCAGTTAATTTTCGATCCGGTACAGTGGATGTTTGGAGATAAACAGACATAGACATAAACAAATGGACATAGCTGAAACTGAATTTGGGGTTGGCATTTGCGTAGTCACAAGTATCAGTGTGATTGGATATGCTGGGGCTGATGCAAAGAAGGCTGTGTGAGCTGGTGCAGCGGCAACAACATAAGCTGCTATTGGAACGCTCTGTAGGTTCAGGCATTGAACAGGATTAGCTCATTTCTCATTTTCCCAATTTTGACTGCATGAGTGTAGGAGGTTTCTACTCTTCCCATTCTTCTAATGTCATTTTGTCTTTTCTTTCCACATGCAGTGATAATTGCCATCTGATGTGTTATTATTCCTTCTAACTCACTCATCTTCTCATGACAAAGAGAAGGGTCTGCTTTACGGAATCCATATACTTTTATTTTTAACACCCCACTGTGTGCCCTAAATGACCAGTTATGCAATGTTTCTCTCACCGATTCTTCCAGTTACGTTTATAATAATTCATTTTTTTGGCAACTGTATACTGACTTTTAATGAAACCAATCTCTCAATGGTTTCATTACGCAACTTCATTTAAGAATTCGTTCAGTTATTTTAAGGTCTTGATCTTGGCATCTCTACTACTCTTTTTATTGCTTGACATCTATTGTTCTAAATCAAGAATTATTTTTCAAATATTTTTATTTGGAAACTATTTTTATTTATGTTAACAGCAATTTATAATTCAAAGATGACTTGATCAACTCTCTAACTGTCAAATTCATTAGGTTATAACTTATTGCATCATATGATGCATAATTCTTTGCATTAAACCTCAGGAGACTATAACTTTCGGAGTATGACTAAAGGAGCTTAGATCATTTTGCATTTTTTTTCACTCACCCAGTTAAAGGTTTCAAATTAATCTCTTCAAACTTTACAGTTTAAGCATTTATACTTAACAGAGATTCATTCAATGGGATATGTACATTCCTGGCTGGGCCAATATTTATTGTCCAGCCTTGAGAAATGATGTTAAACTACCTTCTTGAACTACCAAAATTCACTTTATGTAGGTGTCCCAAAATTAGGGATCTTCCTTCCATGAAACAAAATGCCTCAATTTTCACACAGATAAAATGCCCTAACTGAAAACTCTTAAAATCCAGGCAGATATCCTGGACTAACTATCTTCATTTTAGATCAACCAGAACCTAAAAGCTGATATGGGCCAATTGCTGCACTACCTCAGTTATCTTGGAACCTTGATGCACATACGTACAGCTTGGTGCTCAAGTCTTTATTTTACAGTCCCTTTTAGATTAACTTCCCTTCATTAGTAATTCCTGTTGAAATACAATTTGCTAATAATGTTTAATTTAATTGGATTATTCAATGTGTACATGATCTCTCATTCTAAGACAATGTATCTCATAATATTCATCTCATTTTAAATTGACTATTATATCATTCATTACTAAGTCTGAGTTCTTAATGCAAGGACATTTCTTGCTGATATGATTTAGCTTCAGGAGTCTTGTCTCTTTCAATCTCTCAGGCTGTTTGTTTCTCACAGTGCTTTTAAAAGTACAAAGTTATTCTGACATATTAGTAAAATTAATATAAATACAGTAATTCACCAATGAATATTAATTCAAATACAGTATAAACAAGGTGTTTCTAATGTTGTTCATAATTTAGTTTGCAAGTGTCTTGTGATGTTAAGTGTGGCACAATAAAACCTGGAGCATTGTTATTCACGAAAGTCATAGTCTCCTGAGGTTTAGTGCAAAGAATTATGCATCATATGATGCATTTTGGCCCAAGACGAGCAAAATATGTATGTTTTTAAAAAGTTTTTAAAATGATTAGATTAAGTGAATTTTAACCCTAATCTAATATTCAAAATTACTTATATAAGTGGCTTCTCTGGTTGTTTCCTGATTTCCACTAGATAAGTTGTAAATATCTTGTAGACAGTCTGGCAAGTTAACAAAAGCAGAAATTGCTGGAGAAACTCAGCAGATCTGGCAGCATCTGTGGGAAATAATGCAGAGTTAACGTTTTGAGCTTGGTGACTCTCCATCAGAATGGTTCTAATGAAGAATCACCGGACTCAGAAGATTAACTCTGTTTTCTCCCAAAAGATGCTGCCAGACCTGTTTAGTTTCTCTAGCAATTTCTGTTTTTGTTTCAGATCTCCAGCAATGCTTCGTTTTATTTTAATGTTGCAGGTTACCTGCTGGATGCTTTAGTGTAAAGGTGCCTGTTTTACCTCACACAACAGGATTAACTAAATGTTGTTAGTTCATTTTTAACTTTCAATGTGCTGGTGGCTTTAACCTAAACAGACAAGACAAACACTATACTCATCACCATCTGCCGGTTAGGTTCCAATATATGGAACAAGAATGTCATGTTGCCTCTGTTGATGATAAAAGCACGGGTATCTTGACATTCCTGAGTAATTTTGCCACATAATTCCTCCACTTCTTTCAGATTGGTATCAGATACCTGCTATGCCAATGCAGCAGCTTTTATACCTCTTCAGAAATTCCTATCCTCCCCCCAAATCAAAGGTTGCAGCAGTGGGAACAGCAGGAATGCTGCTGTAGGTGGCTCTGAAGGAAAATGGCAACAAGTAAGCAGAGAAGCATTAGTTCTATAGTCATGATTTGGAGATGCGGTGTTGGACTGGGGTGTACAAAGTTAAAAATCACACAACACCAAGTTATAGTCCAACAGGTTTAATTGGAAGCATACTAAACCTATTGGACGCTCCGAAAGCTAGTGTGCTTCCAATTAAACCTGTTGGACTGTAACCTGGTGTTGTGTGATTTTTAGCTCGGTTCTATAGGTCATTGTGTCAAAGCTAACAATCAGAGTCCAAGTTCCAGTACCATGACAGTCAAGCTTCAGTTGATGGAGCTCGTCAATAAGTAATTTACAATACTGCCAGTATTGCCTTGATCCAAATCCTTGGCAAATGGTTAAGATATATCACAAATTATATTCTAAATCCAGAATGGGACACATGCACATTCATTCAAGACCATTCAGTTGGAGTTGGCAGTACTGTACACAAAATCTTGTATTCAAATCTTAAAAAGCTCCTGGAAAATAAGGATTGCAGTACTGAGATCAAATCTATGCTGTGAGTAGGAAGGAGACAGCTACCTAACCATGTCATTCAGAACAGAGAGCAAACTCTGTGTCTCTGACCAACCACTGCCTGTCCAGGTATCTGAGTTACTCCATAAACATATATTTTTCTATCATAGTCTGGAGCGATGGATAATGTTAGTCTCCAATTCCTATGTATTAGATCACTGATCAGCAACATCTCCAGCTCTTACCACCTGCCTTTGGGATATGACTTAAGCATGGACAAATGGATTTTCAACCTGTTTGTTCAAAACACACGTTTCATGGCCTTCAAATCCAGAGCCTTGAATGCAGAGCTTTTGGTTCAGAGGATTAGGCTCTAGAACTGTACTATATATATCCTCCACAGTCTATTAGCTAATGTGAGAGTCTTGGGCAAGTAAGAGCTCCTCCAGTTCACAAATCGTACATCAAAAAATAGATCTAATGTATACTTATTTCCTCATACTGAAAGTTCTTTTTGCAATATAATATTCTGGATGCTGTCTTAGAAGCCACTTCCCAGAATGTCAAGTTTTTCTGTACAATGAAATCGATTGTTTAACATTATTCTGTGCACTTGTATAGTCCAGATTTGTTACATGCATCACACACATATAGATGTGCAATAGAAAGCAATCCTTAGGAATACTAACTTGAAGAGAGACCTTCAGTGTCCATCCCAAATGGAGCCTTTGAGAAAAATATGACTAGAAGCTGAATACGGAAATCAAAACGTATGATACAGATATTTGCATGCCCTGTTGGTTAAGATTTTGCTGTGAATGGCAAACACCACTATTGATTGTACACCTGCTAATAGCTTTTGTTTTAAACTTTGCATAACAAGTCATTGCCAGCAGGACATCTGGGTTGTGAGACTCATTCTGTCGGGTGACAATGGGACATGATAATCTGGAGGAATTTTGTGCAATGTGCAAATTAGAATAGTGAATTTAATGTCACATCGGTTCAACAAAGAAGAAAAGGAAGATTGGACCAAGAGAGAGAAATCAAAGGGACAAAATATGTATTTTTTAAAATTTCCAACTACAATTAAAACTCAGATTACAATGGGATTGTGATCCAGATGGGCCAATGGGCTGAAAAGTGGCAGATGGAGTTTAATTCAGATAAATGTGAGGTGCTGCATTTTGGGAAAGCAAATCTTAGCAGGACTTATACACTTAATGGTATGGTCCTAGGGAGTGTTGCTGAACCGAGACCTTGGAGTGCAGGTTCATAGCTCCTTGAAAGGGAAGCCACAGTAGATAGGATAGTGAAGAAGGCATTTGGTATGCTTTCCTTTATTGGTCAGAGTATTGAGTACAGGAGTTGGGAGGTCATGTTGCGGCTGTACAGCTCATTGGTTAGGCCACTGTTGGAATATTGCATGTAATTCTGGTCTCCTTCCTATCGGAAAGATGTTGTGAAACTTGAAAGGGTTCAGAAAAGATTTACAAGGATGTTGCTAGGGTTGGAGGATTTGAGCTATAGGGAGAGATTGAATAGGCTGGGACTGTTTTCCCTGGAGCGTCGGAGGCTGATGGGTGACCTTATAGAGGTTTATAAAATCATGAGGGGCATGGATAGGATAAATAGATAAAGTATTTTCCCTGGGGTTGGGGAGTCCAGATCTAGAGGGCATAGGTTTAGGGTGAGAGGGGAAAGATATTAAAGAGACCTAAGGGGCAAATTTTTCACTCAGAGGGTGGTACGTGTATGGAATGATCTGCCAGAGGATGTGGTGGAGGCTAGTACAATTGCAACATTTAGGAGGCATTTGGATGGGTATATGAATAGGAAGGGTTTGGAGGGATATGGGCCAGTTGCTGGCAGATGGAACTAGATTGGGTTGGGATATCTAGTTGGCATGAACGGGTTGGACTGAAGGGTCTGTTTCCGTACTGTACATCTCTATGACTCAAAATACTGATGGAATGATAATTCCGTTAGAGTTCATTTCAGAGTCAGTGAAATTGTCTGGCAACCCAGAATATTGTTAAAGAGGCTGATAATATTAGATCAAATGGGGAGGCTAATAAAGTTGCCAGAAAATTATAAGCCTGAGAATTTGGGAAATTTTAAAATCAGGAAAGGAGGACCAAGAAACTGATCAAGAAAGAGAGAGTAGGATACGAATGTGAGATAGCAAAAAAAATGAAAATAGTTTTTGCTTGTAAAAATAAAAAAATTTTTTAGAAGTCCATTATAGGCAGAGACAGGAGAGTACATAATAGGACAAGGAAAAATGCCAGAGAATCTAAATAAGTGTTTTGTGTCCTGTTTACAAAAGAAAGCACAATAAATCTCCCTAAAATACTTAAGATTCAAGGGTCTAGTGAGAGTGTAAACTAAAAAAAAATGTTTTAGTAAAGAAGTAGTATTTGAGAAATTGATGATTCTGAAAGTTGGCAATTCCCAAGGTCGTAATGACCTTCATCCTAGAGATACCAACAGAACTAATGGATGCATTGATGTATAGCTTTCATAATGATGTCAATTTTATAATATCATCTACAGATTGGAAGTTCACAAATGTAACCCCACCATTTATTAAAGCAGGAAGAGAGAAAACAGGGACCGACAGTCCTGTTAGTCTGATATTAGCATTATGGAAAATATGAGAATTTTTTTAAAAAGTCGTTTATGGAATGTGGATATCACTGACTAGGTCAATATTTGTTGTTTATCCTTTATTGCCCTGGAATGCTGTGACTTGCTCAACCATTTCAGAGAGCAGTTAAGAGTGAAGTCTATTATTGTGGGTCTGGCATTATGTATTGGCCAGACCAGGTATGACAGCAGATTTATCTCACTAAAAAAAATAAGTGATCCAGATGGATTTTTACAACAATGAAAATGGCCATCATTAGGCTTTATGTTCCATGTTTTTGAATTCAAATTTCACCATCTGCCATGTTAGGATTCAAACACATGTGTCCAGAGCATTAGAACCTGGAATTCTGAATTACTAGTTCAATAACATTACCACTACATCACTGTCATGCCTATTGCAATCCATTATAAAGGATGTGATTACTGGATATTTAGAAAAGAATTGTCTGGTTGCACAGTGTCAACATGGATTTATGAGGAGGAAATCATGTTTGACAAATGCGGTAGAGCATTTCGATTGTGTTAATAACAGAGTCAATAAGATGGAACCTGTGGATGTGGTCTATTTGGATTTTCAGAAGGTATTTAATAAAGTTGTATACAGGTGGTTAGTAATCAAAACTAATGCACATGGTATTGCAGAGAATATTGTTAGCATGGCTTGAGGATTGATTAACAAGCTGAAAGCAGAGAGTAGGATTTTTTTTAATTCATAGTGGGACTGAGGTATTGCTGGCAGGGTCTTTCTCATGTTAACAGACTTTTACCAATTGAATAGTACAAGGATCCATCATCAGGCTGCAGCTTTTTTCAAATCAGTATTAAAGACTTCCTTGTTAGTAGCACTTTTTCATGAATGTTTCACTTTTTATTTATTTCCATTTATGATCCCAAAATATCTTTTCTAATTTCATGAATGCGCCTGTCTTTGAGAGTTATTGGATGAGTTTGTTTCTGATCCAATTTGTTGTTTTCCATTGAGGCATTATGCCCCCTTTCTTGCAGATCTAGCTGCAGCACAATCAGGATAGGAAGTACTGAAGAGAATGATGAGAGTTAAGCCACCTGAATTGATTTGTTATTGTCATCTTTCACAGCATTGTACAGAAAGAGTCATAGAGTCATACAGCACAGAAACAGGCCCTACGGTCCAACCAGTCCATGCTGACCATAATTCCAAATTAAAGTAGTCCCATCCATCTGTGCTTGGCCCATATCCCTCTAAACATTTCTTAGTCATGTACTTACCTAAATGTCTTTTAAACGTAACTGTACCCACATCCACCCCTTCCTCGGAAAGTTCATTTCTCACTGTGTAAAAGAAATTTTCCTTCATGTCTTTCTTAGATCTTTCTCCTCTCACCTTAAAAACATGCTCTCTAGTCTTGAAATTCCACACCGCACCTGCCATTCACTTTCACCCCTCATGATTTTATAAACACTCTAATAGAATTAGAATCTGTGTTTCAACCAAACAAGCTTTTCAGACTCCTACTCTCACTGTAGTCTGCATTGATCAGGTGATTCTGTTCTTTATATACTCACGCTAGGTAATTTCATTGCATTGGCATTGCAAAGGCAGGAAACTCACAGCTGCTATATCACTGACTCATTTGCATTCACCCAAGTGAGATCAGTGAGGACACACAGTAGTGGAAATGATTAAATACAGAAAGGAGGACATGGAAAACAGTTTTGTTTTGCAAATTGAGCCCGAATGATCATCCTGCAAAAACAAATTCCTACATGAGAAATAGTGAGGAAATTCACCTTTAATATACATTATTAGATTAGATTACTTACAGTGTGGAAACAGGCCTGTCAGCCCAACAAGTCCACACCGACCCTCCAAAAAGCAACCCACCCAGACTGAGGAAATTCACCTTTAATATACATTATTAGATTAGATTACTTACAGTGTGGAAACAGGCCTGTCAGCCCAACAAGTCCACACCGACCCTCCAAAAAGCAACCCACCCAGACCTATTCCCCTAACACTACGGGCAATTTAGCATGGCCAATTCACCTAACCTGCAAATTTTTGGAATGTGGGAGGAAACCCATGCAGACACGGGGAGAATATGCAAACTCCACACAGACAGTTGCCTGAGGCAGGAATTGAACCCGGGTGGCCCTACAAATGATGTAGAAATTGCCCAGGTATGTCCCGTGAGCAAGAAGCAGGTCAAATCCAACTCAGCCATTTACCTCAAACCTACATTCCAACTAACCCCAATAAACCATTCAATCCGTTGCTGAACAAGAATCTACCTAGTCTTAAAAATATTCAAAGTCTGTGCTTCCACAACCTTTTCAGGAATAGGGTTCCAAAGACTCATGACCCTTAGAGAAAATATTTTGCCTAATTTCATTTTTAAATGGGCAACTCATGGATTTTAAACAGTGAGCCTTAGTTCTAGATTCTCCCATAAGCAAAAATATCCCCTCCATATCTTCCCTGTCAAGACCTGTAATGTTTTTGTGTTTCAATCAAATTGCCTCTTACTATTCTCAATTCCAGTGGATTCTGGATTAGTGGTGCTGGAAGAGCACAGCAATTCAGGCAGCATCCGAGGACAGGCAAAATCGAGGTTTCGGGCAAAAGCCCTGATGAAGGGCTTTTGCCCGAAACGTCGATTTTGCCTGTCCTCGGATGCTGCCTGAATTGCTGTGCTCTTCCAGCACCACTAATCCAGAATCCACTGGAATTGAGAATAGTAAGAGGCAATTTGATTGAAACACAAAAACATTACAGGTCTTGACAGGGAAGATATGGAGGGGATATTTTTGCTTATGGGAGAATCTAGAACTAAGGCTCACTGTTTAAAATCCATGAGTTGCCCATTTAAAAATGAAATTAGGCAAAATATTTTCTCTAAGGGTCATGAGTCTTTGGAACCCTATTCCTGAAAAGGTTGTGGAAGCACAGACTTTGAATATTTTTAAGACTAGGTAGATTCTTGTTCAGCAACGGATTGAATGGTTTATTGGGGTTAGTTGGAATGTAGGTTTGAGGTAAATGGCTGAGTTGGATTTGACCTGCTTCTTGCTCACGGGACATACCTGGGCAATTTCTACATCATTTGTAGGGCCAGTGTTGTAGCTGGAAGAATTTGGCCAAGGGTTTGGATACTTCTGGAATATATATCAATACTATTACCAGGGTGTTGCAGGCCCCATATCCTTTGCAGTATCCATTGCCTTCATAAGATACATATCATGTGGAGGAGATAAAATTGGTTGAAGACACTGAGGACATCTGGCTGAAAATGGACACTAGTTTTCAGCTTTGTCTCTTGCATTGATGTGTTTGGCTCCCCTATTGTTGAAGATGTGGATATTTTTGGAGCCTCTGCTTACTGGTAATTGTTCGATTATCCAAAATATTCATGACAGATGTAGCAGTATTGCTGTGTTTAGATCTGATCATTTGATTGAGAGATCACTTAGCCATGTCTATTGCATGCTGCTTCCATAGTTTGGCAGGCAAGTCATCCTGTGCTGTATTTTCACCAAGTTGACACTTCATTTTTAGGTATGCCTGGTGTTGCTTCTGGTATGACCTTCAGCACTCTTCATTGAACAAGGATTGATTTCATGACAGATTAGATTCCCTACAATGTAGAAATAGGCCCTTCGGCCCAACAAGTCCACACTGACCTTCCGAAGAGTAACCCACTCGGACCCATTTCCCACTGACTGATGCACCTAACACTATGGTGCAATTTAACACAGCCAATTCACATGGCCTGCACATCTTTGGACTGTGGGAGGAAACCCACGCAGACACGGAGAATGTGCAAAGTTCACAGGCACCCGACGCTGGAATCGAACCTGGGACCCTGGTGTTGTGAGGCAGCAGTGCTAACTACTGGGCCACTGCAACTTGATGGTAATGTGTGAATGAGCAATAAGCTGGGCCATTAGATTAGATTAGATTCTCTACAGTTTGGAAACAGGCCCTTCGGCCCAACAAGTCCACATCGCCCCTCCGAAGAGGGACCCACCCAAACCCATTCCCCTACCCTATATTTACTGCTGACTAACACATCCATCACTGTGGGCAATTTAGCATGGCCAATTCACCTGACCTGCGCATCTTTGGATTGTGGGAGGAAACCAGTGCACCCGGAGGAAACCCACACAGACACAGGGAGAATGTGCAAACTCCACACAGACAGGCAGGATCGAACCCAGGTGTTGTGAGGCAGCAGTGCTAATCACTGAGACACTGTGCTGCCCTAGGTTAGATTGTGGCTGAGTAGAATTCAGCTGCTGGCGATGGCTCAATGCTTCACGGATGTTCAGTTTAGAAACGCTATTTCTGTTCAACATTTAAGATGGTGGTAGAATTACACGAGTGGAGGGTATCCTCGATGTGAGCACAGGATTTTACCTTCATGAGGACCGTGTGGGAGGTCACCCTACTGCTGTCATGGATGAATGCATCTGCAACAAGTAGATTGGCGAGGGAGTTGTCAAATAGATTTTTCCCTCGCTTAGTTCTGTCACCATTTGCTGTATACTCAATCTAGCAGCCATGCCCTTATTAACTTGGCTGGCTTGGTCAGTGGTGGTGCAACTGCTATGTTTGATGACAGTATCTAGGACATTGTAAGGTATGATACTGAGAGTATGACTAGTCTGTGAGATAGTTCCTTCAATTTTGGCAGAGGACCCCAGAGTTTTGTAAAGGGGATCTTGCAAGGTTGGGATGGCTGTGATTCCCACTGCTGTTTTTGCTGCCTGGATTGATGCAAGGTGGTCAGTCTGGTTTCATTCCTTTCTTTAGATTTTGTAGTGATTAGTTAAAACCGATTGACTTACTCGGCCATTTCAGAGGGTAGTTAAAATTCAACCACATTGTTGTGGGTCGGAGTCACCTGCTGCTCAGACCAGGGAAGGATAGCAGATTTCCTTCCCTATCAGATATTAGGGAACCAGATGGGTTTTATGATAATTACATTGCTTACATGTTGACATTTAGGATAGCCTTTAATCTACATAGAATTGAATTAAAATTTCATCATTGCCTGTCGCACAACTGTACAAGATTTCTATTGAATATATATATTAATATCCAGCAGACTACGCAGTTCCAGACACTGTGCATAATTAGTATCCTTGCCAAATTGCTTCTGTTTAAAAAGGATAGCCATCAATGACCCCCTGCACATTGAGGAATGTGTATATAATGATGATTTTGGGTATATTATGGTGTGCAATGTGAAAGAAGCATTGCCCATTCTGACTACTATAATTCATCTATTTGAAGTCTGTGATTTGGATTGTTGTAGATGGTGCTGTTCTGGTAAAAATAAATCAGTTTTAGTGCTGTCTGACACCTTACTTTAGAAGTTAAATTCAAAAGCCTGGGTAGTACATCATTTTCCTGGATGATAAATAGACTGTTTAAGATTAGCTTTTAATGTTACTGCAAAAAAAAAATGAACCGCACAAAGGTAAGCAGAAATAAGTGACACTACAGGTGACCCCGCTGCACTACACACACACACACACACACACACACACACACACATACAGACACACACAGATACAGACCCACACAGGCACTCCTACAGACACACATACTCCCACACTCACCCATGCACCCTCTCACAGACTTAGACCCCTTTACATTCAAACACACACATATACACTCTCTCTCACAGACACGCACAATCCCCATCCCAGACACACACACACACACACAAACAAACCATATTTTAGATTAGAATCAGTTTAAACATTTTGGCACAGACAACAGAACACAGTGGGCCAACACCTTCAACATATTACCAAGACTGACGCCAATTGTTAAAGTTAACCTGAGAATGTAACTTTTTAAAAAGGTTTTGTGATTTACATATGAAAGAAGTGAAACTAACATGGTCATTCTAACAGATGAGAGACTTAACAAACAATTAAGGTATTTTTCAATGTATAATTTCAGTTACATCAAACTGTAAACTTTTGCTATAAATTCTGCGTCTTACAGTTGTGTCCTCCACAAACACATGATAGAGCAGCGCTCAAAAAGCTTGTGCTTCCAATTAAACCTGTTGTACTATAATCTGGTGTCATGTGATTTTTAACTTTGTACACCCCAGTCCAACACCGGCATATACAAATCATGATTTCTTGTGTGAAAGGTTTGAATTGTGAGGAAGAATTAGAAAGACTTGAGCTTATTAGCCTGGTTAATATGCATCTAGAAGCATGTAAAATGTTTATGCAGTAAATTAGTAAATCCAGAATATTACTTTAAATTGCCCACACATCCAATGTTCCATGTTATACTGTGCAGTTGTGCAAATATTTCAAAAACATATTGCAGGGTTTAGTCTGGGACAAATAAAGCCTTGTGTGGCCATGCAAAATAAAAATGTAAAGCCACAATACGCTAAAAAGCAGCCATGCACCACAATTAAAATTTAAAGTGAAAAGACTCCACATGTTTTCTTGAAGTTCTTATGTATAAATCTCCAGGGAGGGGAGGTTTACTCAGTTGTTTTATCCACGTGGACGAATGTCCAGCTAATACTCTTCATTTGCATTTGAAAGAAGGTACCAGACAGAAAGTGGCATTTGCGGCTCTTAATTTCAGCCTTCAGGAGAAACTTAGACTGAAAATATGAACTAACTAGGTGTTACATTGTACTATTTCTGAGTTGTAACTTCTAACAAGCTTCTTCAAGGGGAAACATGGGAGTGCGACAACAGACAAATCTTATCACACATAAAGGAAATGGGATGATACTCAAGTGCTCTATCAGTGAACTTGTGAATGAAACACAGAAAGCTAGCACAGAAGTGCAGCAGGTAATCAGGAAGGCTAATGGAATGTTGGCCCTTATTTCAAGGGGTTGGAATATCAGAGTAGGGACATCTTACTGCAACTGTACAAGGTGCTGGTGAAACCACATCTGAAGTACTATGAAATGTTTTGGAACCCTTATATAAGGAAAGATTTCATTGGACGCTGTTCAGAGAACATTCACTAGGATAATCCCAGATATGGACCAGTTGTCACATCAGTAAACGTTAAACAGGTGAGCACTCTATTCTTTGGCATTTATAAGAATGAGAGGTGATCACATTGAAATGGAAAAGATTCTTAAGTAGTTTGACAGAATAAATGCGAAGAGGATGTTTCTCCTCATGGGACAGTCAGGGACCAGAGGACATAGTCTCAGAATAAAGGGAGGCCAATTTAAGACTGAGATAAGGATGAAGTTCTTGCTAAAGGGAGCTGCAGGGGCAGATTCTTTGTGTATATTTAAAACTGAAATAAATGGATTAATGATCAGTAGAGGAATCGAGGGTTACGGCGAAAGGGCAAGAAAGTGGAATTGAGGATTGTCAGATCAGACATGATCCGACTGAATGAGAGCACAGGCTTGAGAGGTTGAATGGTCTACTCTTATTCTTGTTTCTTATTGTGTTTTATTTTGTTCACGTATATATCACTGACAAAGTGGTGAACCTTGTTCTTGAACCATTCCAGGTCGATATAGACTCTTAGATTAGTAACTTATATCATTTATAAAATATTAAAGTTGAAGAAGTAATCAATTTAATCCAATGAATCTTTATTTTGTTTTTATTTGTAGAATGCACACCATTAGCAAGGTGAGCATTTGTTGTCCTTAATTACCTTTAAACTGAGTAGCTTGCAAGGACAGTTCGGAGGATGGTTAAGGTTAAACCACGTTGCTGTAGTCAGCATATGAGGACAATATACTTCCTTAAAGATGTTAGTGAAGCAGGTAGGCCTTTATGACCATTGATATTAGTTTCATGGTCACTATCATTAAGACTAGCTTTTTATTCCAGATTTATCAACTGAATTTAAATTCCACTCAGATTTGTGAGCATTAGCCCTAGTCTTTAGATTACTAGTACAGTAAAATTCCTATCGTGCCGATATCACCCTCCAGCATACACTGATGCTTTTGCATAAAACATTTAATCTAAACCCATTTTCCAGTTTGTTCCCTGTGGCTTTTAATAACACTGTTTTCGTTAATCACCTAATTTGTTTTGAAAGCACTGTGTTTCAGTGATAGCTTTGGCAGATAATTCTTCACTGTAACCATTCATTGGCAAAGATTTTGGCTTTAATTATGAACCAAATTAAAAATAACATTAAACAAGGGTACTTGATATCATCCCATTGATCACTGAGATTGCACCTTAACTAATGTCAATGCTGGATATAACAGTTTTATTTGCCCCAGGTACTGTCTGACCTTTGTGTATTTACAGCATTTTCTGTTTTTTTCTTTTTAATGTTCTGTGTTCTGCAATATTTTGCTTTCAATCTTAAATACTATGTCCATTGTGGTCACTAAGAAGCAAGGAAAGTTGTGCAGGGAAGTCAAAAGACTGATCTCTTGTGTTCAAGGTTTGAATTGTGAGGAAGAGTTGAAAAGACTTGAGCTTTTTAGTTTGGATAATGTGCATCGAAGAGGCATACAAGATGTTTATTTTGTAGAATAGTAAATCCAGAATATTACTTTAAATTGCCCCACATCCAATGTTCTCTACTATCCTGTGCAGTTCTGCAGAAGTTTCAAAACTATATTACAGGGTTTACTTTGGGACAAATAAAGCCTTGTGTGGCCACACAAAGTAAAAATGTAAAACCACAATATGCTAAAAAGCAGCAATGCACCATAATTAAATTTTAAAGTGAAATGACTCCACATATTTTCTTAAAGTTCTTATGTATGAATCTCAAATGAGGGCAATATCATTCTATTCCTGATGAAGGGCTCAGTTGTTATATCCCCATGGACACATGTCCAGCTAAAACTGTTCACTTGCATTTGAAGAATGATTGGTTCAACAAGGTTCCAGACAGAAACTGGCATTTGCAGCTCTGTATTCCAGCCCTCAGGAGAAACTTAGATTGAAAATATGAACTAACTAGGTATACATTATACCATTTCTGAGTTGTAATTCCTAAGAAGCTACTTGAAGGGGAAACGTGCGAGTGTGACAACAGACAAATCTTACCACACATAGAGGGAATGGAATGATACTGAGGTGCTTTATCAAAGCGTTTGAAAGGTTGAAATCACTACAATAAATACTAACAAGCTCCAATGTAACTCATTGCTTATGTTACATCCAGACCCCAAGCAAAGTTTTGCAAGTTATTAAGCTTCCAAGCAAAGAAAGATTAACTTTTCATTTATTATGCCCCCTTCATTGGTTGCAACAAAGTTAGTTTGAAAGGGATCATTCCCTTGTGGATGCCTTTCTCCCAGACTATATGAATTTTTGTTTTACAAGAAATCAAATAATATGTTTTTGTTTAGTTAACAAAAGAGTCAGTCTATTAGTTTCTAAACATAAAAAGAAACGGTGATGAAACACACATACACACAGTTTAAGAATAACAAGTGAATCCAAAAAAGAAACAAGTTAAAAGATATATGGATCAGTCTATCTGGGTAGTTCATGAAAAGTAGATTGTGGAATTTTAATAATTCAATAGTGAATTTTGGGATTTTTGTAAGTTGGTTGAAATCCTTTTGGTCCTGTTTCCTCTAGACAATGGTTGGCTAGCAACACTCAGAGCTGAAAATGTGTTGCTGGAAAAGCGCAGCAGGTCAGGCAGCATCCAGGGAACAGGAGAATCGACGTTTCCGGCATAAGCCTTTCTTCAGGAACACTCAGAACCAGAAATTCCTTCTTATTTTGTTTCCTTCTGACTAGCTTTTTGGCTAATTAACTACTAGTACTCAGAGTGACAGAACCCTTTTATCAGCATTATTGGGTGGTGTTTCAACTGTTACCTTCACAACACATTAGCACTCATATCCAAGCTAATCTGAACCTACATGAACCTTAAGGTCATTAGAACGCATCCTTCCACTAACACACACAGAGTACAGGTGCAGGCATTTTTAACCCCCTTTTTGTGTAACCTTGGAAGGGCAAAATCCAACAATTTCTGTAAGAGATGTATTTCTGCTGAGAGAAGGGAACAAGATAGTCAGCCATATTGGTATCTCCTCCTCTTAAGTCTCGTTTCTCTGTTGGAAGTTTCCCCTGACACCCTACAGGACGTTGTCACACAGCAAATGAATTTACATCCATAGTCTTTGTTCTTAGTAATAATATTCATTTTAAAATACACATCTCAAAACTAAAAGTTATATTTTATATTTTGGGATTATGATTTATTTTCATGAAACCTAAACCTTGTGAAAGTAATACAATACAGGGTTTCAACTTTACTCTGTGGAGGTAAAGTTATTAATCAAGACATTCCATGTGTTTCATCACGATTGAACATAACACATTTGCATAACGTATTACAAAGTGATTCATGCACCATCAGCTACAATGAAGTGCTTTATTCAAAATCATAAATGTGTTATAATTTTGAAATTTTCCACCAAATTTGTTGACAATCAAGTTGCTCTTTCCCTGAGGATTTGCTTTTTATCACAGTAGCATATAAAGGTCTTTATGAGCTAGAAATGCTAAGTATAGCTTGGTATTTCATGTGCTGATATTTATGTACGCATCAGAACTGTCACAGTCTCTATGCAGTTTGTCAAAAATACAGACATTTCAAACTTCTTGGATTATTTATACATTAGTTCAAGGTGGAATGATTAAAGACAAAATTTATATCAAACTGTTCAACTTTAACACACTTACTGCTACAAAGAAAGTATAATATAAGAATATTGTCCCCTGTCCATGATGTTATCATATACGAGATACATAATTTTACAGTTTTATATCAAACCTTAAATAGATAAAGTATCGTGGCAATAGAAATGTAAAATGTTGCACATCAACACTAATACATCTCTGAGTGTAGTCTTGTAGCTCCACTCCCTGTTTTCAATCCACATTGAAAGAGACATGCTTCTTGTGTGTTTTTTTCAATTTGTGGCATTTGGCACTGTGGCTTGATCTCAAATCAAATCGACTTGTAAAGACCGATAAGGATCATTGTTTGCCATCTGCTTTCAGACCACAATACGTTATTGCTTGTGAACCCTGTGAAAGGGGTCTCTGAGTTCTAATTTTTCAAGAAATCAACAAAAGTCAGAGACAAATCTAACCCTATTCTCTCAATAAGATCTCATTTAACCATCCAAAGAGAATAAAGATACCTCAGGCTCACAGGACAATCTAAAAATGTTTTTTGAAACATTCTGTCAGAGCTGGAGAGAAAGATATGGGTGATTTAGCAGAGCATGGTACGGAATTGCTTTGCTTATTAAACATCAATGAAAAGTCATGCAATTTGGGTATAGCACATCACTGCTAAAATGTGCATTAAAACTGAAAGCTACTCTCTCTCAGCAGCTTTGACATTTTATAAATCTGTGCAGTTCTTTACTTAAAAATGTGATTTCTGAATTAATTCATACTGGTCACATATCACACAGAGTTGACTCTTATGAATATAAAATACAAACAGCCTACTCAACAACAGCAATTCCCCACTATCTGCTGGCAACTTATGGAATCATTTTGGACAGCTTCGAGCAGATTGCCCTGTCACAAACCACTTCTAGTCAGGACTTTTAATTATTCTAGTAAACAAAGTGCTGAAGCTCAAATATTCAGTCGATGAATGTGTGTAAATAACTCATTGCACAGAAATTTACCGCTGAAGATATTGTTTCAGAGTATGGTCAATATAAGCTAAACTTACATGAGGAATGAGTTGTGCACTCTTGCAGGTCCCAGAGAAAAAGAAAGTATTTTAGTGATGGATGCTCACAAAAAGAAGCTAATGTACCTTATTTGTTGATCACAAAATGGGGAACGTATATTGCACAAGAATTGCTGAGGATGATTGGGAGGTGGCTTCATTGTATTCATCATAAAAGTGAAAAGAACATGAAAGAGATATCAAACGAAAATTGATATAATCTGCAAATTTACTAACTATTCCTCCTATATGTGAATGTAGCAGGTATGGTTAGCAAATTTGCAGATGACACCAAAATTAGTGGTGTCGTGGGCAGTGAAGAACACTATCTCCGAATACAAGAGGACTATGATCAGATAGGCTGATTGGCTGAGGAGCCAAAGAGTGACAGATGGAGTTTGATTTAGATAAATATGAGGCATTTCGATAAGGCAATTCAGGGCAGGTCCTATAAGCTTAATGGTAGGGGAGTGTTGCCAAACAAAGAGACCTTGGGGTGCAGCACATAGTTCATTGATGGTGAAGCTACAGGTAGATAGAATAGTGAAGAAGGTGTTCAGTATGCTTATCTTTATTGGTCAGGGCATTGAGTATGGTAGTTGGTCGGTCATGTTGCAGCTGTACAGGACATTGGTTAGGCCACTTTTGGAATACTGCGTTCAATTCTGATCCCTCTGCTATAGGAATGATGTTGTTAAACTTGAAAGGGTTCAGAAAAGATTTACAAGATATTGCCAGGGTTGGAAGGTTTGAACTATACGGAGAGGCCGAATAGTCTGGCATTATTATCCCTGGAACGCCAGATGCTAAGGGAAGACCTTGTAGAGTATTATAAAATCATGAGAGCCATTGATAAGGTGAATAGACAAGCTCTTTTTCCCAGGATAGGTGAGTCCAAAACTACAGGCCATAGGTTTAAGGTGAAAGGGATAAAATTTAAAAGAGACCTGAGTGGTAACTTTTTCATACAGAGGTTGGTGTGTACATAGAATGAGCTGCCAGAGGAAGTGGTGGAGGCTGGTACAATTGCAACATTTAAGAGGCACCTGGATGGGTATATGAATAGGAAGCGGTCAGAGGCAAATGAGCCAAATGCTGGCAAATGGAACTAGATTCATTTCGGACATCTGGCCGGCGTGGATGAGTTGGACCGAAGGATTTGTTTCTGTGCCGTACAACTCTCTGACTCTATAAAATGCAATTGACAACTCATTACATGCCCCACTGCCATTTTAAATGTGAATCAATTTTATAGACGTTTTTCGTTCTTTGTAAGTATAGCATTTGATTCACACGTTGGATATGTCTTCAAACCAGATATCTAAACAGACTTTCTAAACTATATTGTATCTATAAAATATATTTATTTTTCCACACGTTAAACTCTGACTAATATGGGGGGTAATTATTGATTTGGTTTCTTCTCAGTTTCTCAAAAGTGAACCCCAGACACTTATTCTGTGGATTCTGGTACCGTAGCAATTATAGGTTCACACCTTTATGTCCTTTTAAACATATCAAGTATAAAAGTTTTGATGATTTCAAAACAAAAAAAAATCATGATTTGGGATTTTATTTTAAATAATGGAATTATTGATGTTTTGGTAAGGTTCATTCTGAATGGAGTTTCTCTGCTAATATCAAAGTGTTGTTGTGACTTTGATCCTCCCCCTTATCATTAGCTATGTGTGAAGTCAACTGTGACGTAATACTGATTTGTCATTAACAATACAATGTTGTGCCAGTAACACTGTTATTTAGGGTTGCACATTACTTCAGGCAGGGAGCATGGAATTATCAACTCTTTTGGCCATAATTTCTTTTTTCCCTTCCCTGTGCTCTATTGCTCAAAAGAAGCTGTTGGAATATAGTATTCCTAACCCTAGCTTCATTGTTTTTCTAAGATGGCTAACTGGCAGATGAGAGACTATCACCAATATGTGAAATTGTCATACATGTTTGAATTAGAATAGAGATACAAAGCTCTTGATGTTGAATCAGTTGCCTGGTTTTGGTGACTTTAATTAAATTTATTTTGAGTGTATACAACTTCAATTATTCCACACAGGCTTACTGGAATTTGCCTCAATCTGTGGTCAGGTTACTGCTGCAACAGTTTTAGCTCCATTCTTTAAAAAAAAACAATGTTTTACTTGAGGAAAGGTATCTGGTATAGCAATCAAAAGTTTGATAGTCCATATGTATCACTGTTGTAACATCTCCCAACCATTAAGAACAAATATAAACTACATTTTACCTTTTTGTTTGCAATGAATATCCCATAACAAGATAATATGAAATAACAATATAATGATTGGGAGGACAACACCTGCATATTCCATGTTCACTATTTTTGTATTGATCTGTCTTCAAAAGCTGCTGCCATATTTATTCCATGGGCTGTGCCATCCACCCATGTTTTAACTCTTCATTGCGCACTTCTGTAATCCACATACGGAATTAAGTCTTTTATAAATTAAATCTCTAGGCAATTAGTGATGTAAATATGAAATTTGCCTCTTGTAAGAGATTTGACTTGCAACTTCCTCCTCTCTTTCATTTAATTGGCAACAAACTGATTTGACTGGTTGGGTTTTGAGTTTTTGGTTCTGTTCCTTGGATCTCCCAGTGGGGAATTAGTTTTTAGCACAGTGGTATGCTTTTGGTGGCCTCCATTCGTGATGTCTGCTATAGAGTGTATTGTCTTTCCTTTTTCTGGGGTAAGGATTCTCCCCTAACCTGACCCACTTTTCATAGAACACTACTGTCATCAGATTGATGTTCAGAAACATAAGCCTCTCCTAAATGAGGCTTCACCTTCACTTTCTCTTGGCCTATCCAATAATTCCTCTGGTGTCCTGTAACTTTACAATGAAGGTATTTATTAAACTGTGCTCTGGATCTGGCCAGTTATCTTTTGTCACTTTCCCAAACCCTTTCTTTTTATGGCTACTGGCCTTTCTGATATTGCTGGCTATTCTTCACACTTCAAAGTTTAAGTTAGCCACTCCAGGTGTCACATGTTTTATTGATAGTGATAGTTCAGACCTCTAAACCTCTTTTGAATCCCAGCCACTTCCTGCTAAGTTAATTCAAATGACCCTACTAAGCCATTCCAAACCTCATGCATTTTATTGCCCCCTGTGTGGTGGCTCAACTCTTTTTTGTCTCAGATTATTTCATACTTTCCATTCTCTGATCTGCTTCTTTCTGATTGAGGGATATATTTTGCTACCCAACAAATTGTTCCCCAATAAGATACTAAAACAATTGTTGGATCCCAAATGGAGTATTGTTCAGTTATGTGCATAAACTTTAGGAAGGGTGTAAACACATTCAGAGCACAGGAAAAGTTTGGAAATGGCTCCAGGATGAGAACCTTCAGTTCCAGTGATGAATTGGAGATGTTGGAACTATTTCCCTTGGAGTGGAGAAGTGTGACAAGATGTGTTTTTAAAAGGGATTTATTCTGTCCTGTTTAGCTTGAAGAGGGGTGACGTAAACCTGGTGCCTGGTCCATGGAAAGCAGAATAAATAGCTTTGGGCTTTTTTATAAAAGTAGACAAAGGAAGTATAAGTGGCTGCTCACACAGGCTCTCACAGACTCTATTTTAGTTTTGCTTTTAGTTGTTGAAACTAGGATTTTGGAGTTGAAGCTGCTACATACAGCTCTCTCTCCACTATTGCAAAAGCTTGAGTTCTCTCTCTCTACTGCTAGATTCATTCTGTCAATATTCCATCTCCTGGACTAGAGGTGATAGAAAATGAGGGAAATCTGTTTTGCTGAATTTGCTTTTGCCAAGGGTGTGTTTATGGGATGCTGCTATATTGGAACAATTGATAATTAGCAGTTAAGTGATATTTCATTTTGTTAAGTATTTTGCTAGAGTTCAATTTATGCTAATTCTTTTCTTTTTGTTTTTATTTTAACTATGATGTAAGAATAAAGTATGTTTTGCTTAATTCCTAATAGTTTGACCAATTGAATCACATCTGGAGTGCAGCGCCTTACACTTGTCTTTAAATAAGGTAAAAGTTAAGGTCGAGACTATCTCCTTGATACACACTGAAGGATTTGGTCTGATCCATAACAGAAGGCTAAGAGAAGACTTGATTGAAGCTCTCAACATCATGAGAGTCTTAGACAGAGTAGATCAGAAGATGTTATGCACTCTCATCAAAGCATCAAGAATGAGGGAACACAGATATAAGTTAATTTGAAAAAGAAGCAAATGGGATGTGAGTATTTTTCATACAGTGATTAGTTAGCTGGGGGGGGGGGATGGTTGGAATGCACTGCCAGGAAGCGTGATGGAGGCAGTTCAACTGAGACTTTCAAAAGGGTATTAGCTGATTATTTAAATAGAAACAATATTGAGGGATATTGGGGAAATGAGAGAAGAATGGCATTGAGAATTTACGATCGTTTAGAAACACGTACAAATTTATTCCCCAAGGAAACTTTACCAGTGACACTTTTGTACTGTTTCCCATGAGACCCTTCATCAGCACACATGAATTTAGTTTGCTTTCAAGTGGAAATTATTTTATTTTCCACACTAGTAAGATCATTAAATACACTGTGTCTCAAAGAATGCTGATTTTTCTCTGTGGCTGGTTTATACAAACAGTGTATATTATTCCTTTGAAGGCAAAGTCCTGACAGCTAAACTGATCAACAGTTAATCCATGAGCAGCAACTGACCACCCTTAATGCTACAGAAAGTGGTCTCTCAATCAATGTCTCCAAAGGATGCCAGAACCAGCAGTTTTCCATTACATTACCAGGTTTCCTGTACTAGAAGCACTTGGAGCAGTTAACCAGCTGTCCAAGTGCAGTTAGGGACATCTGACAGAAAACGTGGAGTTTTGGAAGTAAGAAGTTTGCTTTTTTTTCTTTTCAACCATTCACTCAATAGGAATAGGTGGTTACACAACAACAAGGAAAGGTATTTGGTGGTTAAGGCATGTTCTATTGCTATCACAGTAGGATACAAATTGGAGTAAAGCTAATAATGTGTTTGGAAAGAAGCATAGATTAGTGAAAAGTGTTGTCTGTTGTCTGTTGTCCTCCCTGGATCAACATCAGAGTCATAGAGTTGTACAGCACAGAAACAGACCCTTCGGTCCAACTCATCCATGCCAACAAGATATCCTAACCTAATCAAGTACCATTTGCCAGCAGTTGGCCCATATCCGTCTAAGCCCTTCCTATTCATACACCTATGCAGATGCCTTTTAAATGCTGTAATTATAACAGCCTCCACCACTTCTTCTGGCAGCTCATTCCATACACGCATCACCCTCTGCATGAAAAGGTTGTCCCTTAGGTCCCTTTTTTGCCCCTCTCACCCTGAACCTATGCCCTCGAGTGCTGGACTCCCGCACCCCAGGGAAAAGCTCTTATCTATTCACACTATCCATGCTGCTCATGATTTATTAAGGTCACCCCTCAGCCTCCGATGCTCCAGGGAAAACAGCTCCAGTCTATTTAGTTGCTCCTGATAGCTCAAATTCTCTAACCCTGGCAACATGCTTGTAAATCTTTTCTGAACCCTTTCAAGTTTCACAATATCCTTCCGTTAGGAAGGAGACCAGAATTGCATGCAATATTCCAACAGTGGCCTAACAAGTACAGGTCCTGTACAGCTGCAACATGACCTCCCAATTCCTTTACTCAATGCTCTGACCAATAAAGGAAAGCATACCAAACGCCTTCTACACTATTTTACCTACCTGCCACCCTACTTTCAAGGAACTATGAACCTGTACTCCAAGGTCTCTTTGTTCAGCAACACTCCCCAGGACCTTAATCATTAAGTACATATGTCCTGACAAGATTTGCTTTTCCAAAATGTAGCTCCCCACATTTATCTAAATTAAACTTCATCTGCCCCTCCTCGGCCCAATGGCCCATCTGACCAAGATCCTGTTGTAATCTGAGGTAATCTTTTTCACTGTTCACTAAATGTCCATTTGTGATGTCATCTGCAAACTTACTAACTATATCTCCAATGTCACATCCAAATCATTTATATAAATGCTGAATAGTAGTGGACCCAGCACTGATCCTTGTGATATACCACTAGTGGCAGGCTTCCAGTCTGAAAGGCAACTCTCCACCACCACCCTCTGTCTTCTACCTTTGAGCCAGTTCTGTATCCAAATGGCTAGTTCTCCCTGTATTCCATGAGATCTAACCTTGCTAACCAGTCTCCCATGAGGAACCTTGTTGAACGTCTTACTGAAGTCCATATAGATCATGTCCTCATCAATCCCTCTTTGTTACTTCCACAAAAAACTCAGTCAAATTCAAGAGACATGATTTCCCATGCACAAAGCCATGCTGACTATCCCTAATCAGTCCTTGCCTTTCCAAATACATATATATCCTGTCCCTCAAGATTCCTTCCAACAACTTGCCCACCACTGATGTCAGGCTCAATGGTCTATGGTTCCTTGGCTTTTCCTTACCACCCTTCTTAAATAGTGGCACCACGTTAGCCAAACTCCAGTCTTCCGGCACCTCACCTGTGATTATCAATAATACAAATACCTCAGCAAGGGACTCAGCAATCACTTCCCTAGTTTCCCACAGAGTTCTGTAAAATGGTCATTTTTCAAGATGTCACCATCTATTTGCCCACATTCTATATCTACCATATCCTTCTCAACAGTAAATATTGATGCAAAATACTCGCTTAGTATGTCCCCATCTCCAGTGGCTCCACACAAAGGCCGCCTTGCTGATCTTTGAGGGGTCCTGTTCTCTCCCTGGTTACCTTTTTGTCCTTAATGTATTTATAAAAACCCTTTGGATTCTCCTTAAACTCTATTTGCCAAAGCTATCGCATGTCCCCTTTTTGCCCTCCTGATTTCCCTACTAAATATACTCCTACTGCCTTTATACTCTTCTAATGATTCATTCAATCTCTCCTGTCTATACCTGACATATGCTTCCTTCGTTTTCTAAACCAAAGCCTCAATTTCTTTAGTCATCCAGCATTCCCTATACCTACCAACCTTTCTTTTCACACTAACAGGGATATACTGTCTCTGGACTCTCATAATCTCATTTCTGAAGGTTTCCCATTTTCCAGCCATCCTTTTTCCTGCGAACATCTGCCCCCAATCAGCTTTTGAAAGTTCTTGCCTATTACCATCAAAATTAGCCTTTCTCCAATTAGAACCTCAACTTTTAGATCTGGTCTATCCTTTTCCATCACTATTTTAAAACTAATAGAATTATGATTGTTTGCCCTAAAGTGCCCCCCCACTGACACCTCAGTCACCTACCCTGCCTTATTTCCCAAGAGTAGGTCAAGTTTTGCACCTTCTCTAGTAGGTACATCCACATACTGAATCAGAAAATTTTCTTGTATACCCACTTAACAAATTTTTCTCCATCTAAACCCTTAACACTATGGCAGTCCCAGTCTATGTTTAGAAAATTAAAATCCCCTACCGTAACCACCGTATTATTCTTTTAGATAATTGAAATCTCCTTACAAATTTGTTTCTCAATTTCCCTCTGACTATTAGGGGGACTATAATGCAATCCCAATAAGGTGATCATCCCTTTCTTATTTCTCAGTTCCACCCAAATAACTTTCCTAGATGTTTTCCCAGCAATAGCCTCCCTAAGTATAGCAGTAATGCTGTCCCTTATCCCTTATCCCTCTCTTGCCCCCCCCCCCCTCCCCCCTCTTTCTATCCTTCTGTGGCATTTGTATCCTGGAACACTAAGCTGCCAGTCCTGTCCATTCCTGAGCCACATTTCTATAATTGCTATGATATCCCAGTCCCATGTTTCTAACCATGCCCTGAGTTCATCCGCTTTTCAATTCAGGTGCAATCCATCCGTCTTGTACAGGTCATTTCAACCCCAGAAGAAATTCCAATGATGCAAAAATTGAACCCTTCTCCCCTGCACCAGCTCCTCAGCCACGCATTCATCTGTCCTATCCTCCTATTCCTACCCTCACCAGCTCATAGCACCGGGAATAATCCAGATCTTACTACTCTTGAGGACCTCCTTTTTTAAATTCCTGCCTAACTTTCTGTAATCTCCCTTTGGAATCTCATCCTTATCCCTTCCTGTATCATTGGTTCGAATGTGTACAATGACCTCCTGCTGGTCCCTCTCCCCTCCAGAACATTCTGCACCCTCTCTGAGACATCCTTAATCCTGGCAACAGGGAGGCAACACACCATTCTAATTTTTCGCTGCTGCCACAGAAATGTCTGTCTGTTGCCTCTTACTAGATAGTGCCCTATCACAATCAATCGCTTAGAACCCGGCATACCCCTCATCTCATTAGAGACTGTCTCGATATCAGAAACTTGGCTGTTCATGCTACATTCCCCTCAGAGTCCATCACTCCCTACATTTTCCAAAACAGCATACTTGTTTGAAATGGGAATGGCCACAGGAGACTCCTGCACTACCTACCTACCTCTCCTACCATTCCTGGAGTTATCCCATCTACCTGACTGTATCTGGGGCTTTTCTCCCTTCCTATAACTGCCATCCATCATGTCCCCTAGCTCTTGTAAATTCTTCATTGCCTCTTACTATTGCTCCAATCAATCCATGCAATCCGATAAATTCGCAACCAAACATACTTCATGCTGACATAATCCTCAGTAACATGGAAACACTCCCTAAACCCCCATATCCGACAAGAACAACATACCACTCTACTAAAGACCATCTTTGCTCCTCACAATCTACAGACTGAGAAAATAACATTGTATTTTTGCCCTAAAAAACAGTGTTCCAGGCTAAGTTAGTACTTATGGTTTGTATTTTTTAAAAATTTAATCAAGAGACAGATTTCAATAAAACATCTAATCAAGAAAGAACCCATTCTATTCAGTACTTCAGACTTACAGCAAGGTTGCACATTAAAAATTATGAACTTATCTGTTCCTGCGCTGTGAGGTCTCCCACACAGGTTCCTCCAAGGTCAGCTGTGAATTTCGCTGTATGTTAATTTTTCCTAGACACACTCTGATGTCCAGGGATAACACATTTATTATAACCTGTACTGTTACAGCAATCTACTCATTTAGTTTAATACTCTAGTATAAAATTATACCAAGTTATAAACAAAGTTGTCTCAGACTCATTTCTGAGACTTATTCATTCATAGAATTCATAAAATCCCTACAGTGTGGAAGCAGGCCATATCTTATGTCTTACCAACATTCGTGAGGGATAAGTAGCCAGACTTCAGACACTCAACTGGGTCTACCCTTCTTTTCTGATCTCTGAGTTCAGGGTCCTGCTTCTGTGATGGTTGTTTGTAGTTTGTGCTGCCGGTGTCTTCAAAACACTTAGTTTTAAATGTTTTCACTTGAAAGTTCCAGAAAGTTGAACTCCTGCCCAGGGGTCCTTATTACTTTAAGATCATCTATCCAAGGATTGTATAGATAAGATACAATTTCATTGTCTTCTCTCCTGTCTTTTAATTTAGTAACTTTGATAATGTAAAGGTTAAGTAGCCTTTTAGCAACCTTTACTACCAGATTACTACTTAACAGTGTTTGATTGTGCTTTGTAGGGGAGTATTGCCGAACAAAGAGACCTTGGAGTGCAGGTACATAGTTCCATGAAAGTGGAGTGGCAGAAAGATAGGATAGTGAAGAAGGCATTTGGTATGCTTTCCTTTATTGGTCAGAGCATTGAGTATACAAGTTGAGAGGTCATGTTGCAGCTGTACAGGACATTGATTAGGCCACTTTTGGAAGACTGCATTCAATTCTGGTCTCGCTGTTATAGGAAAGATGTTGTGAAACTTGAAAGGGTTCAGAAAAAATTTAGAAAGGTGTTTCCAAAGTTGGAAGGTTTGAGCTATAGGGAGTGGATGAATAGGCTGGGGCTATTTTCCCTGAAGCATTGGAGGCTAAGGGGTAACCTTCTAGATGTTTATAAAATCATGAAGGGCATGGGTAGGGTGAGTAGACAAAGTCTTTTCTTTGGGGTGGGGAGTTCAAAACTAGAGGGCATAGGTTTAAGGTGAGAGCAGGAAGATTTAAAAGGGAACTAAGGGGCAACATTTTCATGCAGAGGGGGTGCGTGTATGAAATGAGTTGCCAGACGAAGTGGTGGAGGCTGGTACAATTACAGCATTTAATAGGCATCTCGATGGGTATATGAATAGGATAGGCTTAGAAGGATATGGGCCAAGTGCTGGCAAATGGGACTAGATTAATTTAGGCTATCTGGTCGGCATGGACGGGTTGGATTGAAGGAACTGTTTCCATGTTGTACAACTGTATGATTCTCTATGACCCTGACTCCTAGCTCAGAGGTAGGTACAATACCACTGTCCTAAAAGATTCCATAGTTTAGATGTTTTCTGTTAAACTGTTCAAAGATGTTCTTACACATTTCTGGAACAGGAAAGATTGGTACCTTAGGCCCCAGTTCAGAGGTAGGGATACGACAACTACATTACAAGAGCCCTAAATATTTGAAATCAGTCTGCTTGAGCATCCCAGGCAGGAGAACGTTGGAATAGTCGAGTGTGGAGGTACTGAAAGAATGATGATAGTTTAGCAGCAAACAAGCTTGAGACAGAGGCACAACCAAATGATATTATAGAAATGGAGAAATACTTTAAACCAATGTTTGTCCTAAATTCTTTAATAGTTGAATGGTATCTAGAAAGGCAATTTTTGGATCAATAATTCCTTTGCAACTCATTTTAAACTTTTAAACACTCAAACTTTGGGGTTTTAACAGTGATTTCCAGCACAGAGATTTGTGTTCTGAGGAGCACCCTACCACAATCCCTCAGTAAAGCAGGGTTTCCTTTGATCTCCTTAGAAATAAGTTTGAAGAGCCAACTTTGCTAATGAAGCTGAAAATTAGGCAAAATTCACCATATAACTGAGTGATGAGGGACCACACAAGCAAGTTGAATCTCAAGAGACTTAGTCAGTGGTTGCTCCAGATATCCCTATGCGTTTTCCCCTTGCATTTTCCTTGTTGCAGTATCGCTTTGTAGCTTCCATTTGCAATGGAATGTGACTAAACAAAGCTGGATAACATATGTGATATTTTCTAATCTCATAAATTAATTCTTTCTGATTAAAGTAAGGAGAATGGTACAACTGAGGCAACAAAATGCTCTGATTTTACACATCAAACCCATGAAGTTGTCAGAAGAAGATAAAAAGCTGTTTTCCAGTGAATGCAACAGGGAATAAATGCAGTTTATAAGCCTCAGTACTCAGCGGTTACCTTGTGACACAAATAACATAGCTGTGGTGTTGATTTGAACACGTGTCTTTGGCCTAACTTACTTTTGTTACAGTAAGATCACATCTTTTCCTTCACCTTTCCACTTTTACAAAGCAATACAATGAAAACTAGGCTGTTTGTAAACCAAAAAGGTTTCTTTCAATCAATCAACTAGCAAAATTTGCTGGGTCTTCTTTTGTTATAATGGAGTTAAACTAATCTGACACCATGAAGAACAACAAAGCTGCCAACCACCTTAAATTAATCTCTGGACAAAAGAAAAAAAATATTGCTGACTGGAGTAAGCAAAATGTATTTATCAAATTACAATATTGACCAAAAATTAATTTTCGCACATGTCCAACACATTAAAGATACACCTGATTCAGCTATAGAAGCTTTCCTTCTTCAGCAGTTTACTTACATTTTATAGAAAAGATTAAACATGGTATTAAAATGTTAGTTCTATTCAACTAATTATAGTTGGGTTGAGTAGACCAAATTCAATTCACTTTAGATTGTAATTTCTGAATCATTTATGTGCTGTAATTGTCCAAGTTAGAAAGGATTTCATTTAACATTAGTGCTTGTAACTCGCTCAAGTTCTTTTTACTAGAATGCTGAATGTATGAGTGTAAATGATGAAGAAGGCATGCTTATTCATGCTGAGGCTAGACGGGAAACTGTCCACAGGAATATTGTAATGTTATCAACACCACTGGAGAAGAGAATAGGAATCACACTAAAGAATCTACCAATAATTACTGTTCCTCTCAGGGGGTTGTACAGCTGTCAACCTGCTCAATATTCCATTTCTTTTTCTGGCATTCTTTTAATTTTATTTTTATATTTCTGTGATTTCCTTGCTTATTTTCTAGAATGATGCACCACATCCTAAAATTTTCAGCTTACTTTTTGCTACATTTAATGACACTTCTCGATTTACAGAAAACAATTACAATAATTGTTTGAAAAGCAATGCTGTGCATTACAATTTTATGTCTCTATTTTGCTTTTCTAATAATCTACTGTTGGATTGTTTTATTTGTTTATGAAGGAATAAAGAAATTTTGGGACTTAAATTTTTTTCATGACATTTTTTTCAAATTTCAGTAAACTTGTTTTAATTAAGCCGAAATGCTTAATTATCAATGTCTGAAAATCAGACGTTTTTCTTTGCTTTAAATGCTTAGAATTTTTCAATGATTTAATATTCTAGCCGATTGCTTTCTTTTTGTTTAAGTTACCACAATGGGATTTATTCTTTCTGGGGTGAATTTAGTACTTTTGATTAATATTTGTTCTTGCTATCCCGAGCAATTGTTCATGAAGATGTTTATGGTGATCCTTCTGGATAAAGTATTTTGTACCTTACTGCATCAAGAGTATGCAGCGTAAAGTCAATATAGCCTTTGTCAATATAGAAGTGCTCTGTGCCTGAAACACCACACATTGTTATTCAGAGCACGTGCATTTATTCATTTAATGCTTTAGCTCTCCAGATCATTTTGACATCCCTGGCTTTAAGCCCTTGCCACCATGTGAAGAAAACATAATTGTTGATGACAACAAGAGAAGAAATTCAACAAACATTCTGTCACCTTTGAAATGCATTTTAAAAACTGTATAATAATCAATAGATTTGTTTCAAACTAAATAAACAAAAATGGATGAATTAGGATGCTAGTTCAGTGGTGCTCATCCTTTAATCAATGTTGAGCCAAAAGAATCCCAGGAAGAGACAAAATTTGAAAATGTTCATCAATATAAAATAAAGAAAACCACTTTAAATGAAAGACAGATTTGTCTACTCAGCTCTTCAATTTGATAACTGATTGAGAATTTTATGCGATCTAGATTATTTGGTATGAAGATCAGCTAAAGTGATAGTGTCTTTCTGTGGCTGATTATTATTCTCCTGTAGTATTACACTAAAATACAGCTTATTTGCTTTTCCCCTCCTTAAAGGAAACATCTTTGTCTAACGAGCTTTTGTTTTCAATTCTGTCCTTTGTTTTTATTTTGCTTATATTCATGTTTTCTGCTACTTTAATCTTCAAATCTAATTTTGCTCACAGCACTTTTACAAGAGATTAAGTCTACACAAATAGTAAACACTAACCCAGAAAATTGCATGTTTCTCAACAATCAGACCGAAAGAAAATGGGAATATTTAACTCAATCGACATCCAACCTAACATTGTTTTATGGTCTTTTGTCTCATTTACTTTTGTTTCAGAAATACCACTGCATGGACTGATGCAAAAGCTCAAAATATGAAGCATTTGTGGGCATTTTCCAACTAACTCATAAAATGTATATAATTTTTCATTAAGCTGACAAAACACAAAGAATCATATGTGATGGCTTCTCAATGCATGAAAAGCTTACTACTTTAAAAGTGCACTATTTCAAAGCTGCCTTTCCAGATGTTTAAATAATACCCACCTGGTTAAGGCACTGATTGCAGAGTTATACAAATGGATGATTCTAGGTTTGATATCCAATCTGTTTTGAATTGACTAGAATCGGCTGGGCAGAGGGTGCAGCAATTGACTGAGTTAAAAAGAAGTGTCCTGAGTGGAATCCTTGTTTCTTACTGTCAAGCAGCTCCCAATCCTGTGTGAAGATGAGAGCAAGCAAATAGGCAAAGCTCCTAACAATCAAACATTTTGCCAAATAAGGCTCACTACCTCACATATGAAGTCATGGTTTGGAGATGCCAATGTTGAACTGGGGTGTACAAAGTTAAAAATCACACAACACCAGATTATAGTCCAACAGGTTTAATTGGAAGCAGTAGCTCTCGGAGCACTGCTCCTTCATGCCATAACCACCTGATGAAGGAGCAGCGCTCTGAGAGCTAGTGCTTCCAATTAAACCTGTTGGACTATAACCTGGTGTTGTGTCATTTTTAACTTAATCACATATGAAGAAAAGCTATTTAGTGCAACACTGAAAGCTAACTAGCACAAATAAAGCCCTACCAAAGTAAGAAGTTAACTTCTTCAGAAGAGGAGGAAGAATGGATGGGAGAGTATGATTTGAGCAGAGGAGGCAATAATAGTTCAAATGGAAAAAAAGTAATGAATGGTTGGCTTACATGATGGTAAAAATGATTCAAAGCTATTCTCCTTTCTTAAAGAGAAAATGCTCTAACCCCGCCCCTCCAACCGCCACCAGGACAGAACCCCACTGGTCCTCACCTACCACCCCAGCAATCTCCATGTACAGCGCATCATCCGCCGTCACTTCCGCCACCTCCAAACGGACCCCACCACCAAGGATATATTTCCCTCCCCTCCCCTATCAGCTTTCCGTAGAGACCACTCCCTCCGCGACTCCCTTGTCAGACCCACACCCCCCACCGACCCAACCTCCACTCCCGGCACCTTCCCATGCAACCGCAGGAGGTGCAACACTTCCGCCCACACCTCCCCCCTCACTTCTCTCCAAGGCCCCAAAGGAAACTTCCATATCCGCCACAGATTCACCTGCACCTCCACCCACATCATCTACCGCATCCGCTGCAGCCGGTGTGGCCTCCTCTATATTGGCGAGACAGGCCGCCTACTTGCGGAGCGATTCAGAGAGCACCTCTGGGCCACCCGGACGAACCAACCCAACCACCCTGTAGCACAAACTCAGCACCGCCTTCCTAACCTGCAATCTTCTTCCCGACCTCTCCGCCCCCACCCCCGTCTGACCTATCACCCTCACCTTGACCTCTTTCCACCTATCACATTTCCGACGCCCCTCCCCCAAGTCCCTCCTCCCTACCTTTTATCTTAGCCTGCTGGACAAACTTTCCCCATTCCTGAAGAAGGGCTTATGCCCGAAACATCGATTCTCCTGTTCCTTGGATGCTGCCTGACCTGCTGCGCTTTTCCAGCAACACATTTCCAGCTCTGATCTCCAGCATCTGCAGACCTCACTTTCTCCTCTATGAAGACTGTGTTTATTAAAGCAACCAAATGCTGAGAAACATCAAGTGTCAATTTCAAGATATTTTGTGGAGGGTACCCCTCTGTGAGCTCTAAAGACTTTTCTCGTGCAATTTTGCACCTTTCCCTCATTAATTATGCACTCCACCTTCACGGTGTCAGTCTTGTCAAGCCCACATCCAAACATCACCTAATCACACTGCCCTCTTCAGCCCAAAAAGAGATCCCTGCTTATATCCATGACATTTGGTGCCATATTATGTATGAAAGCCTCCCACAAACAGATAATCTGTTGTAATGCTGTTGACTGGGGGAGAAATACCCTCCTGCTCTTCTTCAGGCAGGTGCCATGGGATTTGTACACTCTGCTGAAAACAGTACTACGAACAGTACAGCACACCCTCAATATTCCCCTGGAATGTTAGCCTAGATGTGAGCAGCTCTGGAACGAAAGCTGAACACACAACATTCTGATAGCAAGAATGTTTCCAAATGGGCCACAACTGGCAATAATCTATAGCAAGCTATCTGCTTAAATAATATTTTCCCCCCAGCAATTTATGATTTCAATTGATACATAACTTACGCTTAATAATTACCTTATTAGCCGAAGTACTTCTCCTTTTATTTGAAAAAAAGGATAGACATGTGAGTTGTTTTTAAATGATATCTCTGGATTTCTCAGCTAGCAGAATTCTACATATAACAACTGTCACTGAAGTAATATGGCTTATAGTTACTATGAGTACTTTATAGCTTGCTGTGGTAAGCTGGTTCCATTGAGAGCAAATAGAAGGTTAGGGTTATTACTATTAGAAAATGTTTCAGATTTAAGGATTAATGTGATTTATTTCCTACAGCAACTAAAGTGGTTCTATTTGCCTATAACATATAGATCTTTGTTACTTTGGAAATTAGTACCTTATAATGCAAGCTTTCCTTCTCACAGTTGCAGTTAATAAACATCTGAATTACCTTCAGAACTTTGACACTGACTTTTATTTATTATTACAATTGGCAAACTAAGTGAAAGACAAAGGCTTACTAAATAGAATACCACACAAATTAGGCATTTGGATGAATGCTTAAGGTTTAAAAATCTATTGATTGTTTGACAAGATTAGGAATATAAATATCTACAAGTTTTAAGGTACAGAGCAAGAATGAGTTAATTTATAAAACTGCCATGAGATTTAAGGACTACTGGCATAGTTCTATGCTTCACTCAATAATTTGTGATCCTTTATTAGAATGGATGGAAAACATTGATGAGTCTGAACTCAAAATTCTGGAATGAACACTTAACAGAGCAAGTATTACCATTAAAATGAAATAAAAGCAGAAAGCTCTGGAAATGCTGGAAGAATTCATAGGGTCTCACAGCATTTGTGAAAAGAGAAATGGAGTTGATAATTTCTGGTTATCCACATAATTAAGTTTATTAAAGTCTTTATTTTAAGGTTGAGATGAAATGTGTGCTGACTATCAATTATATGAATAAATATATGGGGGGAGCCTTTAGCACTGGATGTGAAATGAGTGAGTTAAGACTGAGGAAGTCAATAAACTTGCTTCATTAAAAAAATGAATGTGCCATGATTTCAATTTCTCCAACTGGCTTGGAATCTAGTAACAGCAGTAGCAAAGAATGGTTGCTTAAATGTATAGATTAGAAACTAAGATTTGTTTCAGAATGAAGATTTTAATTGGAGTTACTTTGGAGAAGCAAGTGGCAGGATTTATCAAATCCTTGATCATCGAGTCACAGAAGTCCAAAGCACAGCAAAGGTCCCTTTGGCCTATTGAGTTTGTGTGGTCAAAAACAGCAACTTAACTGTTCTAATGCTATATTCCAGCACTTGGTCCACAGCCTTGTAAGCCTTGTTATCAGATATAAATACTTCTTAGGTGTTATGAGGGTTTCTGCCTCTAGCACCCTTATAGGCTGTGAGTTTCAGATTCCCAGCATCCTCTGGATAAAAGAAATTCTCCCTCACATCCCCTCTAAACCTCCTGTCAATGACCTTAATTCTATGTCCCTTGGTTATTGATCCTTCCACCAAGGTAAAAGTATTTTCCTGTCTACCCCAAAATCTTATATATCCCAATCATGCACCCTCTCACTTTCTGCTGTTTCATGAAAAATGACTGTCATCTATTAAATGCCTCTTCATATCTAAAACTCTCCAGCCCAGGCAATGACCTGGTTAATCCCCTCTGCAATCTTTCTGGCACAATTACATTCCTCCCATCGTGTGGATACAAGATGCATGCTATACCCTAGATGAGAAAGACTAAGACATATGAAAGTGAAGAAAATAAAAAGGGTATTTAAAAGCACTTTAGCTTGAAAGCAATAGGTATGGAGTGTTATAGCTTGAAGGAAGTCTTATGCAAGGAGAGATCTGAGAAAAAAACTCAATTGAATATTATGCGGATAATCATCCTCTTTGGGACATTATTCACTTGATAGAGGGTGTCACAGACAGTGCTTGAGGACAGTGCGGTGGAAGTATTTCTACTTTTGAACCAGGAGGCCTGTGTTCAAGTTCCACATCCTTCAGAGATGTGTTATAGCATCTCTGAACATATTGATGAGAAAATATGCTCTAGGGAACACCTATAACTATGTGAAAGGAGAAAAGTAAAATTGAGAAAGCCAATAAGTATTCCAAGCTAGTTGGAGAGATTGAACTCAAGATACATTGTATCTTGAGTTCAATCTCTCCAACTAGCTTGGAATTTATTAATAGTTAACATGTTGGGTCTGTAGTCTTTTCTCAGAAAATTTAGCACTTGATTTCAGTACTATGTGAACATTAGTTCATCATTTGTTAAAGTCAGCTTTCTGGTTGTAAAACTTAATTCTTTATTTCGCCGCAATGTATCAAATGATCTTCACAAGCTTTCCTAAATTATCTGAAATAAGAACGTAAAATAAAGATACCAATTTAGTAAGCATTAATTTCTAATATGGACTAACTCAGGGTTGGCCAGGCTGAATTGTCTTAGTTGATCAGGATCAGGTGCATCTGTACTATACTCATTACCAACTCTGTTGTTTCAATCACATTTGCTTTGATTAATCCTTGTTAAGGTAAGTTATCACTACAGCAAGTTGATTTATAAAATTGTTATTTATTGAGCTTAATGTTGATTTCACAAATGAGGAATATGGTAATTACACACAGTGAAAACAGAAATGTTGACTGCTGTTGCCTATAACTGAACAAAGCTGGTAAATAATTATAGGCTTATAGGAAGAACATTGCCAGAGCTTCTGAAAGCTGTGTATTTCATACTCTTGAAAGAATTCTTATAATATCTTTCCAGTCCCAGTATTAAACAGTTGTCATATCAGATCAAGAGGTTATAGTTTCAAAAGTTCACAAAATGTCCACTTTTTATGCCTAACCAAGTCTCTCAGCGCTGAATCTCTTCATGAACACAAGTAGAGACATTGGCCTGAATTTTCACTCTTTTGTTTGTCAAATGTTTCTTTCCAGTTAGATTTATGGTGCCTGTTCCACTATGTCCATGATACTTTGCTCATATAATCTTTCACCTTTCATATCATAATGATGTTCTTTGCCTGTTGGGTGCCAATCCTGTAGAACCAAGCAGTTGAAGAGGCCTTTAAGATGGTCCAGTAAGCCACTTAGTCAACTCATCAGTCAACGTGTCAACCATTTGGCTGTAAACTAAGTATTAGTTAGGCCGTGACAAAGGTCCAACCAACTCAACCGATTTTGTTATGTCCTCCTCATTAACATTAGGAGGTCATCCCCAAAGTCCTAAAATTTCCTAGAGACCTGCTTAGATTATAAACCTGACTAGATTATAATCACAGAATTGCACCTTTCAGCTGTTTATTTTTGTAGTACCTCCAAAATCTACTACCTCTATTACCTGAAAAGATAAAGGCATTAAGTATATGTTATTACCATCCCCTCTATGTTCCTGTTCAAGTTATAAACCATCCTAACATGGAAATATATCACTATCTCTGCATCGTCACTGACTCAAAACCCTTAAGCTTCAGATCCAATAGTACTATAAGTGTGCCCAAGCAAGAAAACCCATCATCGCACCAACCACACCTTCTCAAGAACAACTAGAGATGTTAAGAAAATGTTAAAAAAAGAACAAAGATAAAGGACCAACTACTAACACCAGTATTAAGGGAACATGTACTCCTCTGACTGCTATTTGATGCCAAAATTTCAGGGTTTAATCTTACATGTTTTGCTTAGTCTGAGTTGTACAGATCTTTTTTGGGGGGATATTTGCTGCAAAGTCTAATGTGATTTCTCACACTATCTTATCAAACTTGCCGTATTAATTACATAATCTCTATACTGTACCTGTCTCTAATGTCTATTTTCTGCCCAGTTTTACCACATGTTCCTACAACAACTCAGTGGATATCCACCAAACCCTGACATCCCTTACACCCATGCCTGTTGTGTATCTGGATGAGCATTGGCATTCTGAAGCTTCCTTGCTCAATGATGCAGAACGGGAACATTTTTGAGGTGAGGAAGATGATACTGCAATTCTCTGACAGGGACTTGGAGTTCTATTTGGACACAGCGGACAGAGGATGGATGCCCTTTATCCCAAGGAGGGGCAGAGGAGACTGCTCCAGCAGACTCATCTGGCTTTGTCCAAGTTCTCCACCTGAGTCAGTGCCATCTACAGAGCATGGAGGAATAGTTAGCGATGCAGAGAAAAAGATCAATTATCTTCTCTGCTTTGTCATAGTAAGTGCCACACTCTTCTCTCTGCTACCTCACATTCACTCCATCTCTCATCAAAGTACATGGTCTGCCACTCTCACTATGGCAGGAAACACCTTCCCTCACTCCCTCTTGTTACCTCCCCATACAACCTCCCCAAACCCTGCATACCCTTTGAGCTGCCTCCTCAGTCCTTCAGTATATCTGAACACTTTTTCCCCATATACTTCAGAATGGCTCATTGTAAGACAAACCAGCCTATAAGAGAGCAGAGATAAGGTTGGAGGAGTGCCCAATATCTCTTCACTTCCTACAAGGAGAGAATCCTAGCCCTCATAGGACAAGGCCAGGTTTGCTCCTGCAAGGTTGAAGAATCATTCATGTCCCACCAACTGTGTAAGAGCCACTTTCTATTTCACTGCAACTCTCACATTAACCTCACTGGTGCTCTCAATCATCACCCATCACTTGAAACCACTGGCCTTCTTTCTGTTTTTTCTCACAGGTTCTGCTAGCCTGCCCTTTAACTCTGCAGAGAAACACCCAGTTCCACCAAAAGTTCCACCCTTGAGGATAGGACTATAGAGGTCTCAGAGGGTGCAATGACAAGACTTCAAGCTGCACCTCCTGCCAGCGCAAGTAAGGATGCCTCAGTGGGAACATCAGGCTTCAAGACTGTGAGTACACAATTTGGTGAGTACCTTACTGTGACAGCTGGCAGAGAGAGAAGTGAATCAGGTCACTGGCACTTAGAGGATTGTCAGAGATCAGGCACCTGCTCAGGCCCAGGCAGGAGATGTGTTTGCAACACTCTGAGGTGTTGGCAATCAGAGATTTCATCCTCAACAGATAACAGTGCCCCCAGGGTCATCTCTAATGTCTGACCCTCTCTGTGCACAAAGGTGTAGCACTCAAAGAGTTGCCCAGAGGTGTCTGTGCCAGGGAGGCTTGGCGCTGTAGGATGGCCAGGGACTAGGACACATACAGAGGCATGTGACTTATGTCATTTCCCTTTAAAAGTTCAATGATGACTGTTTGCTGCAGAACCCTTCCTTCACTGGTTGAGTCACCTACCCTTCCCACTCAGTGTGTGGTTTGAGCCATTTTCTTCCCCCTTGTTCAAACTTGGTTTCCAGCAGTGATGGCCTGACGGAAGACGGGAGTGAGTGCTCCTCTTGGTTTCCAGCAGTAATGGCTGATGGAAAACAGGAGTGAGTGCTCTTCTGCCAGAGGCTCCCAGCCTCAGTCTAAATGTGTCAGTGATCCCCCAAACACCCACATTCCCTTCCGAGCAGCACAGGCTGTGAACCCCACAGACTTCACACTATCAAAAACCCCAGTCAACCTGTCAACATGCCCTTACATCTACCTACCTTTGCCATCCAGCCCCTGGCATATGAAGTGACCATGCCAAGTGTGTTCATTCACTGACCCTTGCCCCCTTGAAACCATAGTGCTCCTGATGATAGATGGACTCCTTCTAAATTCCCAGCCATGCTTTACTGCATTAACCCCTTACAAATCCTATGGTTTTCCCCTTCACAATCATACTGCATGCCTGCCCAGAGCTTACAGCCACCTGTCCCAAAGACTAATCAACTGAGGCATAGATTCCTGCCTCTCCCCATTAGTTACTATGGATGGATGCAACAGTCTGATTGTAACCCTCCATTAATTGACATGATTGAATTGTCCTGGCTGTGTGTCCTTGATGAGACATGCCCAGAACTCTGACTGATGCATACACATCTTGCCAACAATGCTAGCACTACCCTATACAATCGTCACTGTGGAACCACTGGACATACACACTCCTTAGATTGCAGAGGCATCGACCTCCTGAGTAAGAACATCTCTGATTTGATGCCTGAGCATGGCCAATTCTCTTCTGGCAGAGGAGCTGCCCTTGACTTACTGTGCTTGGACTCCTGACTGACAGGTGCCTCTGTGGACTTCAGTGAGTATTACTCCCCTAAGACCTTTCAATCCAAGTTGTTGGAATGCCATGTACTGGATGTCTGTGCTTCCAGAGCACACTGCCATTGAATAGGAGAAATGCCAGGATGGTAGTGAAGCGTTGGTGGTGCTTGATGCCAGTGTGTGTGTAGGAAGTGTGTGTGCCCCTTGGTAGCCGTGGATTGAGCTCTGGGCTGCAGTTTGGTTGGGGACAACATGGAGGTCACTCTTTCAGTGAATCTGCCAGGTACATGTTCTGGTTTTTCATTAAGTTTTCCCAATGCCAAGCTGGCAATTTTGGTAAAATGAGAGGCTGAATATTAATGAACTGAGTTGTGACATTAGCAAAGTACTTAACGAATGTTAATCCCCATCAATTAGCATCACACCACTTTCTAGTGAGAGTCTCACTGTGCAACTTGTGAAAATCACAAAAGATGGACCGAGGTGCACGAAACAATGAGACCAGCATCACTGGACATTTTGCCCAGTTCAGCCCCACATCTCTCCATTGTATATGTCACTCAAACCCCAATTAAATTCCAACTCAATATCATATGGCAAGACAGGACATGTTTTGGTTTTTAAAAACCTGTCAAATTCTTTTAGTTTTAGTTTTACTCCAGTTAAAAATCAATAAAATGCCATTTTAATCACATGACTGTCTAGCCAGTTCTTTCAATTAGAAATATATTCTCATCATGCAGCCAATAGTGGAAAATCATTCACAACAATGTTTTAATTATTAATACTGGGCAGGATTTTATGTTGCATGAGGAGGACACAGGCAGATGTGAAAAGCTTAGCCACTGGCAACAGTAAATATCTTGATACAATGACATGTTTATGATTGGAATATTTCATGGAGATTTTTGTTGATCTTTGAAAGGATCTCAAGGCACAGAAATGTAAGGTCTCTGTGACTTTCAGTGCCAATGGCCTTGCATGCAAATGGAACCAATTTACAAACAGACATACAAATGTAAAAATTAGGAACAGGAGTAAGCCAAGAAGATCAATAGGATTATAGTTTATCTGATGATTCAACATTCTTCTTCACCCCCAGTGACCTTTAGCCCACTTGGTTCTCAAGAATCCATCTCCTTCTGCCTTATAGATATTCAAAGACTCCTCTTCCATCATCTTTTGAGGAACAGTGTTCCCAAAATAACATGCTATTGGAAATCTGAAATAACAGTACAGATTGTTGGAGAAACTCAGCAGGTCTAGCAGCATCAGTGGAGAGAGAAACAGAATCAACGTTTCAAGTTCAGTATGACTTCTTCAGAACTGAAGAAGAGGTTCCGTCGAAGAGTCATACAGGATTCAAAACATTCATTTATGTTGTCAACAAAAGATCTTGGAGAATTGGCAATTCTATTCTTGGAATGAGCTCCTAATGAGTAACTTAGGAAGGTGGATTCTTCCAGCTTTATGCCAGGCTTGCCTTCATAATATTCCTTTCGGCAGTCGCAACATTGGTGATCAGACCGGATGTTGCCACAACCATTTTCATGGCACATCGGGAGGGACATTTGTCAGGTGTGCAAACATAAAAAGCTGCCCAATATTTTAATATAACATAGTTATAACAACAACATCACTGTATTGTTCTAGAATTTAATATTGATTCCACCAACAAAGCTGGTACTATCATATATGAACATGGTAGTTCTTTATTTATGGTCTTGCTGACCTTTCCCTATAACACACAGCCTAATCAATACTGGGCCTCAACCAAAGACCCTTAATGAAAAGCTGATTTTAGAGCCGCACCCCATTTCTTCTTTCAAAAAAAGAAAGTATTAATCAAAAAATATAATTGTGAAATGGCCTGATTAGAACAAGAACTCAGTAAATCTATTTTTATCCTGGCATTATAAAAATAATTATCTTTTAATTGGCCATGTGCTGTTGTATCACTCTATAAATGTCTTATAAAAATGCAAGCCGTTGATTTTCTTTTTTAAAATTAATAAATAAATATGATTAAATTAATACAATTAGGAATGATTAAGTACATACCCTGGCCATTGCCCTCAATAGTTTTACTTTCTATGATACTGGGGCTCAAATTGATCATTACTTTTAATTATCTGCATCTCCACTTACGTGACTTCTACCAATTTGCAATATAGGTTAATTACAAATGCTGAAGCAAGGAATACCTTTCTGATGCAAGCATTTGCATTTTTTGTCAACAGATAGTGCTGGCATCATTTTAGATAGTAGAGACATCAGTGCACAACATTGAAATATAGCAAAACATATTTGATAAAATCATGGACTTGTTTAAGTTCTCTTTGGCTCCTGCTGTTGCTGAACCAATGTTCTTTAATTAATGTGCATTATCATGCAGACAACATTTAATATGGAATTAATCAGGATACTATAAAATATGAGATAATTAAAAAGTCACCTACTGCTGTGCTGTGAATATTTGACAATCCACAGTGCAGCTGTAAAGATATGCTTTATAAGACATGCAATCTAATACTGAGTTACCAAATGTAATCACTGCGCAAAATTTCACTACATTATCAACTTTATTTAATAATAGTATAAATTTAACAGATTTGTAAAATTCAGAGATGTATTAACATGACAGAATTTATTTTGTTATGCATCTGATATGAAATCTGTTGTCACCTTTGGGTTGAAAGAGTGTGCAATGTTAGCATACAAATGCTAATATCATGTCAGTGCAGTTTTTTTTCATTGTTTAAAGCTTCTTTAAAATATCTAAGACAGGAAATTTGTATGAACACATTAAGGATGCTAGAATGTCAGTCCATTTATTTGGGAAACAAATAATTGGATAGATAATTTGCATAAATCCTAAATATTATAATGTCTCAATTGACAGCTTCGATGAGAGCTCAGACTGCTGCTATTTTGATTTTGGGTCCTACGCCTCCACTGTTGTAGAAATCTGAAACAGAGCTTGTATAGTTGTTTTAAAATTTGTCATGATGCTTGCACTCTGTCCTTGTACAGAGTAGTGAGAATGCGACAGCTCAATCATCCTCAAAGTGTCATTAACTTCATTGAAAATGAACAAATTGCACTCCAACAGACACTCTGACAGGCATCACAACCAATACCATTGATTTTAAATAACTGGCTGAGCTAGGCTACTCCAGCTGAAACCTGGTCCAGACAATATGTAGCCATTTCAAGTACCTGTGGCAGAATTTCAATATTCTGCCATCTCCAGAGCTGCAGCCACTGTGGGACCATGTCATCGAAATGCTAGAATGGCTCTACAAAACTTGGAAATTGCTGAAAAAAGGATAGATGTAATCAAGGCTTTCTGTCTTGTATTCATCAGGACAATTCACAGGAGTATCAGTTCAAGAGGAAAACCAATATTATAATGAGTGCTGAATATTTGGCAAGTAGATTGTGTTAGGTAAGTGTTGCCATGGAAAATGTATCAATTAATAATAATTGACAGCTAATTGCCTGGGTTTTTGTTTAAAGTTTTAACCAGGCAAGTTGACTCTGATTTTTCAATGCATTGCTTCAAGAAATATCACAAAGCTAGAACTAAAGTGATAAAGGAACAGAACAAAAGGTTAGGTTTGCAGAGTCTAACAGAGAAAAAAAACTAAAAACATGATGAGACTGTAGTAAGAGTGAGACATACATAACTAGAGCTATACGTAAGGTGGCAAGAAGTTGTTTAAGGCTACTGGAACCAATCAATTAGGAAAGCTAGTAAAGCCAACAGGAAAATCTTTATTAAAACAGTAAAGCATCAAGCAACAGTAGACGTGTCATAAGCAGTACAAATCATCTAAAGAAACTTCTTAATGTTGGTTAAGACTGCAGGCAGCAGGATTTATTTGAAAAAGTCTTCAAAGCTGATTCGAATTGCTATAAAACTGCAGATGAAAGTAATGATCCACTTTGTGAAGAGGTACAAAACCTTAGCTGCAGAAGGTTGGAAACCTTCATTTTGGACAGAAACCTTGGGCAAATCCTTCTAGAGATAGTACTGGGAAATAGCATTATTAGGTTACATAGTTAATAGCCATTGATATGAAAAAAATAAGATAGAACTGTCATACAGCAGATTAGAATAAATCTTCCAGGCAAAAAGAATATAGCAGCATGATTATATAACACAGGATTAAAAGCTAAAAGACAGATAATAAAACCTTTAAAGTAAGAAGAATCAATAGCTGCTTTGGGATAAATGTTAGGAATATCAAATGTTACAGATAGGCCAACTGAAACAAAGAATTAGACATCTTAAAGAAACCAGTTCTTAAGATATTGCATTGCTTCCAATCAAATGTCAAATCAGGTGCTGAACAAGTAAATGTATGTTTTTATTCAACTGGACCTAGAGCTAATGATGTTATAGCTTGGCAAAGCATAAAAGAAGGCAAATATTTTTGATGAACTTTTATAAACTTTGATAATTATTTTAGTCAAAGAATAAATAAAATTCTTAAAAAGGCAAAATTTAACAGAAGAGTTCAGCTTCCATGGAAATCCGTGTATAATTTAATTGATTACATCTACAAATTAATAGAAAATGTGGTGAATATGAAGTCAAAAGTCAAATTAATGAGAAACAGGATTTTTTGTTAGAATTGCTGTGGAGTCATCATTAGACTCATAACAGTCCAAAGAAATTTGCACTATTGGAAAAGCCATTCAGGTGGTGTTGGAAACAGAAATCAGAAAGAACCACAGAGTAACTCTGGTAGAAGATCAACATTTCCACAGAAGAGCAATAGAATCCATCAATTCAAAAGATGTGAAAAAACCTAAATACAGCATGACAAGGCAACACCAATAGGCCAGGCACCAAATATTATGATTTAGTGTCAGCTTTGTTGAACAAGACAGCATCTAAAAAAATGTTATATCTATAAAACAAGAGGTCACTTTCAGAAAACATGCAGGTTAGCACGTGATTACAAAGCAACTGTAAATCAAATAGTAATTCAGACAAAAATGTAAATGTACCAAAGCAAACTGCAACAAATGAGCCAGCCATTGTATCCATAGATGAATTTGGTAATTAAACATGTCATTTTGACAAGGAGTGACTTATATTAATTGACATGCCATTTATTTTATGTTTAATAGAGGGGAGATCATATACCGTAGACAAAGAAACAAAGGCTAGTGACTAACAAGTGAAACTATATAGTCTAAGTGATAAAAGTCTCAGGAATAAAGATTTTTTACAAGCCACAGTGCAGGATAAAGGACATAAGAGTGTAAAAATGTATTCATATTTTATAATCAAGAACTCCAGCCTTTGATTGAGAATGTATTTAAGTGGTAAAAGGAGTTAAATTAGATAAAATTGACAGTTAGCACGTCAAAAGACAAACAGTTATGTAAGGAGATACTAAACAAGTATTTTGCATCAGTGTTTACTGTGGAGAAGGACATGGAAGATATAGATGATGACATCTTGAAAATGTATGTATTACAGAGGAGGAAGTGCTGGATGTCTTGAAATGCATAAAAGTGGATAAGTCCCCAGGACCTGATCAGGTCTACCCTAGAACTCTGTGGAGAGCTAGGGGATTGATTGCAGGGCCCCTTGCAGAGATATTTGCATCTTCGATAGTCACAGTGAGGTGCCGGACGACTGGAAGTTGGCTAACGTGGTGCCACTATTTAAGAAAGGTGATAAGGACAATCTAGGGAACGATAGACCAATGACCTGAAGTCACTGGTGGGCAAGTTGCTGGAGGGAATCCTGAGGGAGAGGATGTACATGTATTTGGAAAGACAAGGATTTATTAGGGGTAGTCAACATGGCTTTGTGCGTGGGAAATCATATCTCACAAACTTGATTGAGTTTTTTGAAGTAGTAACAAAGAAGATTGATGAGGGCAGAACATTAAATGAGATCCATATGGACTTCAGTAAGGCATTCGGCACAGTTCCCCATGGGATACTGGTTAGCAATATTAGATCTCATGGAATACAGGGAGAACTAGCCATTTGGCTCAAAAGTAGAAGACAGAGGGGAGTGGTGGAGGGTTGTTTTTCAGACTGGAGGCCTGTGACCAGTGGAGTACCACAAGAATCAGTGCTGGGTCCACTACCTTTCATGATTTATATAAATGATTTGGATGTGAGCATAATTGGAGGTGTAGTGAACAGCAAAGAAGTTTACCTCATATTACAACAGGATCTTGATCAAATGGGCCAATGAGCTGAGAAGTGGCAGATGGTGTTTAATTTAGCTAAATGTGAGGTGCTGCATTTTTGGAAAGCAAATCTTGACAGGACTTATACGCTTAATGCTAAGGTCCTGGGGAGTGTTGCTGAACAAAGAGACCTTGGAGTGCAGGTTCATAGCTCCTTGAAGTTAGAGTCACAGGTGGATATGATAGTGAAGACAGTGTTTGCTATGCTTTCCTTTATAGGTCAGAGTATTGAGTACAGGAGTTGGGAGGTCATGTTACGGCTGTACAGGACATTGATTAGGCCACTTTTGGAATATTGCATGCAATTCTGGTCTCCTTTATACTAGAAGGATGTTGTGAAACCTGAAAGGGTTCAGAAAAGATTTACAAAGATGTTGCCAGAATTGGAGGATTTGATCTATAGAGAGAGGTTGAATAGGCTGGGACTGTTTTGCCTGGAGCATCAGAGGATAAGGGGTGACCTTACAGAGCTTTATAAAATCATGACGGGCATAGGCAGGATAAATAGACAAAGTCTTTTCCCTGGGGTGGGGGAATCCAGAACTAGAGGGCATAGGTTTAGGTTGAGAGGGGAATGACATAAAAAGAGCCCTAAGGGGCAACGTTTTGACACAGAGGGTGGCATGTGTATGGAATAAGCTGCCAGAGGACGTGGTGGAGGCTGGTACAATTGCAACATTTAAAAGGCATCTGGATAGGTAAATGAATAGGAAGGGTTTGGAGGGAAATGGGCCGGATACTAGTAAGTGGAACTTGATTAGATTGGGATATCTGGTTGGTGTGGATGAGTTAGACTGAAGGGTCTGTTTCCATGCTGTATATCTCTATGACTCTATGGCTCTAAGTAACAGCTGGTCAAAGAGCAGACAGCTTTGGAACCATATGCCAAGTAAATACTAATTATTGAGCCAACAGCTGTAGAACAGCTCATGGGGAGATAGTGTCTTATTGGTAATGTACTAGAGAGCCAGGCAAATGTTCTGGGGAGATGAGTTCAATTCCCACTATAGTAACTGATTTCAATGAATGAAATAAAAGAAGTCCCTGGGTTATGAATGAGTTCTCTGTTTAAGTCTGTTTATATGTCAAATTTATATGTAAGATGGAACAGTTACATATGGTTCACATCTAGCATCAATTAGTCAAATGTTTGTCTTATATATATTTTACCTAAAACATCTTAAATATCATAATACTGTAATAATAATAAATGTAACCACACTACAGTACTTATAATTGAGAGAGAGAATGTTTGTGTGTGTATAGGTATAAAAAACATTAAAGAAACAAAGTAGTCTGCCCATTCGTTAGTATGAACCATTATATGTAACTCGATATTTTACAATAAAAGGCCTTACGGAGGTCAGTTTGTAAGTACAGGCATTCGTAAGTTGGGCGTTCATAACCTGGAGAAAGCCCATATAGAAATGAGAGTGACTGATGTCTTTTAAGGACAGAAATCTGCTATCATTACCCAGTCATGCTGATATGGTTGAGATTTATCTGTTCTCTGAAATGCCCTGGAAGGCAGTTTGTGGCAATTAGAGACAGGCAATATATGGGTAAAGCCTCGCCAGTGTCGCCCACATCAAATGAAAACTTTATCTTAAAAAAGAACAACTTGGTAAGGGACAGCCATAACAAATTTCATTAGTTATCCTAGAATCACGCTGGAACTCTTAAGGAAGGAAGAATCTATTGAGATCACCTCCGTTGGACACAATTATTTCATACAGTCAATAAGATCAAATTCTGAGATACATGTTAGCAAAAATGTTTTCCATTCCTATCAGCATTGAAGGAAGTTCAAATGCCAGAAATCAGCAATTTTTATGTGAAGTCTCAAATGATGAGAAAGATAATGAATACTATGACCCATTTAAACTCATTGATGAATCTTTAATTAACACTATAACAACGGGTGAACAAATCATCATGACAGATTAAAATTTGCTGTTAGATGATAATGACACATATTAATGAAGAATATTTCAAATTTTCATTTTTTTAAGGAAGAATCATCAGTACCAATGACAGAAATCACATTAGCTGTGCAATGTTCAAGTATATGACTAAAGAAGTGAACATATTGGATTCACCAGTAGAGCAGCCACAGGGAATGAAAGCAGCATCCAGCCTAATTAACATATTGATGTACAAGGTCTCCATACATCAGCAAAGCTTACTGGCAGATTCTAAATAAAGATTTATTCATGCAGATTGACAACAATCTGCATGAAACTCCATGGAAAACACCAATATGGTAAGAGATACAGGACACAGTCAAGAAGAAATTGTTTGGCTCAGAAGTCCAGGATACTATGCAAAGAAGCTCTCAGAGTGGTTGTCTTCCAAAAAAGAAATTCAGGTGATTAAAGGTTTTGGGACAATTACCTAATTCAACAGGGAAGAGTTCCTTTGCAAATGAAATTCAGGAGGTGATGGTCTATCAGATTAAGTAATACACAAATTACCAGGTTCAGAAAGAACAACATCCTTCAGAAAGGATATCCATGAGCCAAAGGGTCTACTAGTGGATAGAAACTTAATAGAAACAATAGTGTCTGAAATAGAATTAAGGTCAACAGTCCTCATTACACAATGGAAGCTTAATGCTTGATGTGCATTTCTTGAAAAATCTGAAAACCTAATGAAAGTATCCACTAACAGGATCCCTAACCAGCGAAGTTACCTGTCTGCCCCTAATAAATCGAGATTCTATGATTCTATGATGAAGAGTGAGAATGCGGCAGGCTTCTGTCCCAATGCAATCCCTGTCAGCTTGATAGGCCAGCCACATCAGCAGCACAAGTGAGAAAATACTACCCATCATGATGCACATTGTAGCTAACTCCCTTTGGTTCTCTGGCAAATTGCACCCACATATTCATGATGAGAAGACTTTACAGCATCAGTTACCAATTTCAAAATTGTAATGGCTTCTGGCTCAGTGTATTTACTACCATATCAATCTAATAATCTTTTTTTTTAGTTTCAGGAAGTTGTCAAATTTTATAGATCATTTAGAATATGAACTTTAGTGCAAATATTTAAGGGATAACTCACTTCGCGTACAGGACTATGCTCTCAACTCTTTAAAAAAAAGAACTATTTTACTGGCTAGTGAAATATAATTTAGTCACTGAGTCAAGCAATATGTTCTCTCAGACTGTTTTGACCTACATTAGCTTCCCATTAGACAATATCTAGATTTTAAAATTCTCATCATTGTTTTCAAATCCTTCCATGACCTCACTCCTCTCAATTCCTTAACCTTTTTCAGCCCTGTAACCATCTGAGGTCTCTGTTCTCCTGCAATTCTGGTCTTACATCTCCAATTTTAATCACTTCAATTTTCATGCCTTCACTCCTGAGATCTTAAGCTTTTGGTTTTCTCTTTTTTTGTTTCAGATGTGACTTAAAACCTACCTCTTTGACCATGCTTATGATCACTTGTGCTGTCTCCTGAAGGCTTGTTACCAAATTTTGTTGAAATCTCTCTTGCGAAATATTTTGGAAAGTTGTATTTGTTAAAAGTGCTATATAAATGCAGGCTGTTATTGAAAAAGCACCTAAAAACTTCCCTTAACTCAAGGAAACAAGGATTAAAAACAGCATTTCTTTCGCTGTTGCAATAGGACCATACAGGATGATATCCTACAGTCTATCTGGACATAAAAATAAGCATTTCTTCGAAGCTTCAGCAGCATTAACATAAAACCCACACCATTCCACTCTCACTGTGTGCAATGGTCATGACTGATAATCTCTTGAGGTTCTGTATAAAACACCACAAATGAAACAAGTAATGAAAAGTAAATAACAAAAAACTGGTTTTTAGAAATAGAATGCAGGAATAACAAATGTGCTGTTTTGCTTATCATGAGAGGATTTGCCCACTTACTATTTCAAGAGCATGAAGGTGAATACTGCAAGAGATCATTCCACTTCAAATATAGACAGCAAAGATCCTGAAATATTGCAATATTAGTTAAGGAGCTTATATCAATAATCGAGAGAATGTGAGTTCAATTTCCACAGTGGCCACTTGGGAATTTGAATTCTGTTTTTAATAAAATCTAGAAATTCATCATAGAATTATTAGGATACAGAAGGAGACCATTCAGCCTGCTACATCAATAGTGCAATTTACTTTCCCAGTAATTTTCCCAGCATCAAGCAGATCTCTGAGGGCTGTGTGTGTGGCAGCAGATTTTGGAACCAGAAGTCAATACGTCAGCACAGCGATCTATTTGTGGGGAGCCTCTAATTAGCTATGCAGCCGTGCAACAACTAAGTTTAGAGGGAATGTTGCTCTGGCTTTATTCCCAGGCCTTCTACCCACATTCTCCCTTTCAGATGATAACATAATTCCCTCTTAAATGTCTTGATTGAAACCGTATGAAGCAGTGCATTCAAGATCCTAACCAATCCAATCCAAAGACGTGCAGGTTTGGTGGATTTGCCAGGCAAAATTGCCCCGTAATGTCCACGGATGTGCAGTCTAGGTGGATTAGCCACGGCTAACATAGGGTCACATTAATGTAGGGTGGGGGATAGGGTCTGGATGGCACGCTCTTTGAAAGGTCGGTCCAGATCAATGTGTCAAAGGGCCTCTATCTGCATTGTAGGGATTCTATGACTCGCTGTATGAACACATTTTGATTATACCTCCAGTGTGTTATCTTGTGAAATACCATTGACTTCGAAAATAGGAAAAATCATTTCATAGTGATCTTTATTAAATTTCATCTGCCATGTGTCCACTCAGTCCACCATTTCTTTGAAATTCTGTTGACTCTAGTCAATTCCGCTAATCAATTATAAATGTCTCCGTGATTATGTAAATCGATTAACTTGCATAACTTGTAACTATAAATGACAATGTATGGGGTTTTTATGAAAAGGGCATTTTTAGATAAATGTTACTGTATTTAGTGTACTGGCTGACCTGGCATTGTCATGTAACATCTACCTCTGCTATAAGTGTCTTTATGGCCCATCATTTAAAACTTATATTTACCCTGGTTCTCAGTTATATTATCTATCTCACATCTGTCATCATTTTTCTTCTGCACCTTAGTCTCCATCTCTTTCATCATCCTGGGAATTTTGAATTTGCTTCTCCTTTGAATTTACATTTCATTGCAATATATCTTTCCCGTGTACAAACCACCTCCTCTCTAAAGACAGGCCATTATACTGTTCATCCTGTTGTTCTTTATCCTTTAATTCCATTTTATATGGCTCAGATTTATTCTTACCAAATGGATGTTGGCTTCCTTCAGTTAATTATTCTTACTCTGGATTATTCTTTGACAACAGTCCAAAGATGTGCAGGTTAGGTGAATTGGCCATGCTAAATTGCCTGTCATGTTGGATGCATTAGTCAGGGGCGAAAGTTGGGGAATGGGTCTGGGTGGGTTACTTTTTGGAGGGTTGGTGTGGACTTGTTGGGCCGAAGGGCCTGCTTCCACATTGTAGGGAATCCAATCTGTTCCATAACCAACCTGAACCTTATGATGCAATGATCCCTTATCAGTCCCCTAATTACATTTGATCAGTTTGGCCCACCTTACTTTCAAGAATGAGGATTAGATCTTATTGCCTCCACTGAACATGTTTTCAGCAGGCAAGCACAAAAAATCTATCAGGTGGCTAGCTGACTGTTACCTTCTCACTTCCCTCCTACCCTTATAAAATGGGGTGTGGGTGATTCTCCCACCTGCCTTTAGGCCTACTGAATCCTTTAACTAGCCAATTAAATGGCAGTTCAGGACCTCATTTCACATAATATGCTGGACTGTGGAAGGTGGATAAGGGTGAAAGGCCATTTTTATAATGAATCACTTACAAAGATAGGAACAGAAGGGTATGTTATTTGGGTGGAAAGGGGGAGGGGTACATCATTTGGGTGGAAACAGACAGGCCATATCATTTCTGTGTGCCTTTTGTGCTTCAGAGGCAGTCCACCAACATACTGACTATTTTTGCCTCCCTGCCTGATATCCAAAATCCAAATGTCTACATCTCTCAAATCCCACTCTACCCCTTCTCCATCCCCTCTCTAAAATGCCTGATCTTTTACTCCCTCAAAAAGCCTGGGACTTGCCATGCTTGAGTCACCATCACTCTTTTTCATGGTACTGCTTCTGATGTTTCTGTCCTCACAGCACTCACTACTGAACCCAGACACTGCTTAAGGAGACCCGGTCTGATTGGCCTGCTGCTCTCAAGCGCAGGACCTCCTTCCGCTGAGGGACAGAAGCCCAGTACACTGTTTATCTAAGCAGCCCCATTGTTTAAAGTTGGCCAATTTGAAATCAACTTTTCTTCAGCACCATTACCACTCCACCTCCCTCATCTCTACTGTGAAAGCCAGACCTTTTGTCAAGCAGTGTTTTCACACTACATTATAGATATATGATTGGAGATTGTTTAATAGTTTTTTTAGATTTAGATGTTGTAGATTGCGATTTTTATTGTCACGTGTACTCACCATTCTCTGGCACCATCTTAGAATACAAAAGACGGGATTGAAAACAGACAGAGAAATAAAGAAGCAGCCAAAACAACAGAAAATGTCCAGATCACTCCCCCAGTCTGCCATGTATCCTCGCCGCCAGAAAAACAAAGCCTCGAGTTCATCCTTCAGTCTGTGATCAGTCAGGTGACCCGAATCCCCATAGCTGGAATGCCACTGCTTCCACCGTCGGGGACCTAGGTCCAACCATGGCCTGGAGCTGTGCCCCTACCAGTGGAATCGTGTCACCACTCTTCACTGCCATCTTGCCTCCACCAATAGCATAGCCGCCATGACTCTGCTAAAGCAACCAGGTCTGAACTGGGCTCAAAGTCAATGCTGGACCCACCACATTGAAACAGCTAGTGCCGTGTTCTGGCTCATGTGGCTGCCGCTTCTGCCTACTGGGACCTGTTCCTGCCACTGCAGGCACTTCGGGAAGGGGACCACACCCACCCTGCCAACACACAGAGGAAGGGGGCCACTCCCACCCTGCCAGCACACCGGGAAGAGGAACACTCCCGCCCTGCCAACACACCAGGAAAGGGACCCATACCCACCTTGCCAACACACTGGGAAGGCCCCACACCCACCCCCACCCTGCCAACACACTGGTAAGGTGACCACTCCCACCCTGTCAACACACCGGGAAGGGGACTACCTCCACCCTACCAACACACCGGGAAGGGGACCACTCCCACCCTGCCAACATACTGAGAAGGGGACCACTCCCATTCTGCCAACACACCGGGAAGGCACCACACCCACCCTGCCAACACACCGGGAAGGGGACTCTCCCACCCTGCCAACACATTGGGAAGGGGACCACTCCCACTCTACCAACACACCGGGAAGTGGAACATTCCCACACTGCCAACACACCGGAAAGGGGACCACTCCCACTCTGCCAACACACCGGGAAGGGGACACTCCCACCCTGCCAACACATTGGGAAGGGGACCACCCCCACCCTACCAACACACCGGAAAGGGGACCACTCCCATTCTGCCAACACACCGGGAAGGCACCACACCCACCCTACCAACACACCGGGAAGGGGACCACTCCCACCCTGCCAACATACTGAGAATGGGACCACTCCCACTCTGCCAACACACCGGGAAGGCACCACACCCATCCTGCCAACACACTGGGAAGGGGACAACTCCCACCCTGCCAACACACCGGGAAGGGGACACTCCCACCCTGCCAACACATTGGGAAGGGGACCACCCCCACTCTACCAACACACCGGGAAGAGGAACATTCCCACACTGCCAACACACCGGAAAGGGGACCACTCCCACCCTGCCAACACATTGGGAAGGGGACCACTCCCACCCTGCCAACACAGCGAGAGGGGCCACTCCCACCCTGTCACCACATCGGGAAGGGGGCCACTCCCACCCTGTCACCACATTGGGAAGGGGACTCTCCCACCCTGCCAACACTTTGTATATTCACTGAAGACTGATCCCTTTCCACCTTTTCTGCCCTGTTAACCCATGGACTACATCGAAAAATGGATTTGCGTTTTTTTTGGTACTGAGCTCGAACCAAATAAATTCTGTTGCTGACACCTCTGTGAGATTACTTACCTCCAGTACTGTAACATTTTCCTGAATCAATATGGTAACACCTCCTCGTTGTCTTTCTTTCCTTTCTTTACAAGCAACCTTGCATCCGAATACATTTAATGTTCAGTCCTTGATGCTATTTGAATCTCGGGAAGCTAATGGAATAATTTGTCTAAATTACTAACATTTTGATTTCCTCAGCTATTTTGACTCACACCTTAACATTGGAGAAAGGGAAAATAGCAGGATTACCTGCCTGCCTGTCAACTGTTGCCCTTCTGACAATCTCACTTTTGATTTATTTTCACTCCTTTTCTGACCTCTTGCACACCCTCAGCACACTACTGTTTGTGATTCTTTTTCCGTTAAAAGATAGACCATCTCCCTTATCTTCAATTTATTTTCTACCATTGTTAATCATTTCTTCCAGATGGCTATTGCTTCCAAGTACTCTCCAGTGTTTTTCCAGTGAATCAACTTTTTGATGATGTTGATTTGATATTTTTTCTCTCTCTTTCACATCAGTGATGCCCACCCTATTCACACTCCACTCACTTTCCCTGGCCACCACCCCATTCACGTTCCTCCCAGACACAGTGACCCCCACCCGAATCACACTACTCCCACTCTTCCTGACCCCCATCCCATTCACACTCCTCCCAGTTTCAGTGACCCCTCCACCCCATTCACACTCCTCCATGTCTCCATGATCCTGATCAGCTTCAGAACTGTCACCATCAGCATATCTTCACAGTGTTTCTAACCTGCTTTTGTTATCACTGTGAAAATGGTCATGAAATTATCAATCTATTGGACATGAATCTGGCTGCCCCACTCCATAGTGGGCATGTTCCTACTATAACCATCTGCCCAGGTGGGATACAAACCTACATCCTCAGGACATTTATCTTGGGTTCAGGCTGATGAGTCCAGTGAAATTACCACTACACCCCTCCCCACCAACCAAGGGATAATTTATGCAAATCCATAAGTGGAAATTTTAATGCCCATTCGATGCACTATTCAGTTATTCTTAAGTAAGGCTGAATACCATTTTATGGAGTCATTGTACTTGGAACTGAGTGTGCATCTTTCATGTTAATTAATCAATTTGAACATACTTTTACCTGCTGCAAATTTTATATGTTAAGGGACTTCTGATGTAACAGTTTATGGATTCTAATATTGGATGTAGGTGGAGCAGATGCAAAAGGAATGGGCAAACCCCCCGATGTGCAACTGGAGGAACAGGGAATAGAAGGAAGTGTGCTCACAGGAATCTTTAGCTGACACAAAGATCTCAACCCAATTGCCCGAGCTATCACAGCGTTGTCTATTTCAATCAAGGTCACTCTTGCCTTGAACATCTTTTCCTTCAACAGCTAGCAGAATGCCACAGAGTACAAACAACAGCATGCTCTCTGTAGTCTGTGCTTGCATTAAACTGGTGACTGATGCCACGTTTGTTGCAACAAAGACGATAATTGCTTTCTGTTCATATGAAGAAACTGAATGCGCACAATATGCCAAGGATACAGATCCTGACAACATTCCAGCAAAAGTATTGAAGATACATGCTGCAGGATATGTTTGAGCATAAAAAAACAGGAGAAATCCATCAGACACAATTCATGCCCCATCTGTCTACTCCTGATTATCTGATACAAGGGAACTCCACCACTTGCAGGTTCCCCTCCAAACCACACACCATCCAGACTTGGAAAAAAGAGGGGCGAGGCAATTGCTTAGCAGTGTTATCGCTAGACAGTTAATCTTGAGACCCAAATAATGTACTGGGGGATGCAGGTTCAAGTTCTGCTTTGGCAGAAGGTGGAATTTGAATTCAATTTTTAAAATCTGGTGTTAAGAGTCTAACGATGGCCTATAATACTTTGCTGATTAGTGAACCAAATGAGATTTTCTGATCATGTGTTTTAGGGAAGGAAACTGTCATCCTTACCTGGTCTGGCCAACCTGTGACTCCAGACCCACAGCAATGTGGTTGACTCTTAACTACCCGCTGGGCAATTAGGGTTGGGCAATAAATGCTGCCTAGCAATGCCCTCCTCCCGTGAATGAATTTTAAACATCACTGTTCTTCATTGTCGCTGGGCTAAAATCCTGGAGCTCACTTACTAATAGCACTGTAGGTCTGATTTCAACACATGGACTGCAGTAGTTCAAGAAGGCAGCTCACAACAACTAGCTCAATGGCAACTAGGAATTGGCAATAAATGCTGGTCCAACCAACAAAAATCACATCTCGTGAATTTATTTAAAAAGCATACTCAAAGTCAGCTGTTCAACGAGCAATATTCCAGTATTATTGTGAAGAGCCCAGTGTCTGGTTTTTGTATCTTGTAAATTTTCTTTGGACTTGCTTTTCATTCTAATATGAGTGTATGTATGTTCTGTTACTTCTTTTTGTACTTTGTAATTGATAAACTCTTACATTGACCCAAAAAAACCTTAAATTTTAATACTTAAATTATTTGTTTTGGAAGTCAAGTATCCACAAGGAAAGGGATGGAATGCCAAATGTGTTCTAATTGAGAGGGTGGGGTTTGTATAGCTTAAACAAACTTTGACCCCTTCATATGCTAATAGTATAATCTAACCCTGTTTGATTTTAATTTATATTTAATGATTACATTGTAGTGATGTGTGCGTGGGCCCTTAACTCTCTTCGGACTCTCACACTTCTGAGCCATTAAAAAATACTCACATCCTATGTTCCTTCTAATTTCTCCAGCTGCTGTGTGGACCTTTGAGGGCTTCTGAAAGTGCAAGTCAATTCATCCACAACCAATCAGTGTGTGTGGACCCTCCGAGCAGTGGCGTAACTTAGAGGGAATATTCTTCAAATCTGTCCTATTTCACTCCAGAATGGATGATCTCACACTTACCTGTGTTCAAATCCATCTGCTACAACTTGGCTCATTCACTTCATCTATTAATGTCACTGTTTAATTTTATACTTCCAATTACATTACATACAATGCATCAATCTTTCTGTCATCAGCACAGTTGGATATATGGCTATCTATTTTGTCATCCAAGTCACTAATTAGTACAATGCATGGTGTGCGCATCCTGGTGTGATACAAGTATGTATTTCCTTTCAATCTGAGTGTATCTCAGTGGAGTGTCCCTTTGAGCCACTCTATGTGGGTTTTTATGTGGGAAAGAATCTGCAGGAAGAGGCATGGTACCAATTATAATGCATCCCCAAGACAATGTTTTTAAGCATAAGCAAGAATGGAAGATATACTAGGTGTGATAAAGCTGCTTGTCACAGAGAGTTTAAACAAACTATGAAGGAGAGGAGGCTACTTGCGTTGGGTTGTATTATGATGTCAATAGACTGAGCATTCCCAGTGCTTTCTACAATTTCCTTGAGACCAGAATGAAGTCCATATCTTCACTTGAGAATGTTTTTTAAGGAACTCGGAGATTCTATTAATATATTCATAATTTCTTTCCATGGAGATTGCATTCCTGCCTTTCGGTAAAAGACGGTCCTTTGTCCCTATAAGTATCATCTTCCTTACACCAACACGCAAATCCAAAGGAGTAAATGTGGACACATAATCAATAAGGCTGTTCACTTCTGGTTTTAAAGCTGCTTTGAAAGCTTCTAGACCTAACAGACACATTTTATTTAAGAATAAACATCGTCCCTTCATGCAGTTGGCACTAGCATTGGAAAATTCAATTCAGTCTATCAACCCACATGACAAGCAAGTGCAGCATCAATTTTTTACTTCATCACAGAGACAACGTGTCAGTATTCCTGTAAAATAGCAGCAATAGCCACTAAATAAACTTCTGGATAACTCCAAAATAGCTAACTTTTGAAACAGGAGTGAAACATAAATGTTGATACATTCCTGACAGGCAACCATAGTAAATTCAGTGAAATTTTGACACTCTCAGGTCAACAGTAAATCGCACTCAAAATATACCTGCCATGTCCATTCTGCTTATACATGTCATCCACTGCACAGAAGTGTCATCTGAATCCCACTTATTCTCCCTGCTGACATGTACTGTAGTCATGAATTGTGAATTGTAAATGGTAATATTTCACAGTATATGTCTCAGTTTCTATATATAACCCAAAACTGCCCATGATAAGGGAAAGGAGTATTAATTCCTGAAGACAAAACAGCGCCTTGATAAAAAAAAAGTAGGTCACCAAACACTTTTGACAGAGTTGAAGTTCTGCACACGGCATCCTGAAATCATTCTATTGGCCTGACTTTGTTTCAGCTTTAGTTACACATGGAAATGAGAGGCTAGTACATTTATTGTTTCTAACACAGCTGTTTGATAAATTAATAACCAATAAATGTTCACACTCTTGGGGCTTGCTCATAAATTTGTCTCACTTTTTAACATCTATAGTAACCAAGCCAAGTAAGCATTTCAATTGTAGACAGGTAATTACTTCTAACCCATAGCAACCAAACCCTGTGAATGAAGCATATCCTATCTTTTTAAGCTGAGTATGGATTAAAGGTATTGCCTAACAGATTAGGATAGCCAGAAAGGTTATCTTCACACAAGAGTGTAGAAAGGTAGTTCCAAATTCAGCAACTGTGCTCATAGAGACAGCAGAAAACCAGTTTTGCTTGCATATACCAACCCTTGAACGAAATTCATAGAATCCCTACAATGTAGAAAGAGGCTATTCAGCCCATCAAGTCCACACTGATCGCCTGAAGAACATCCCATCCAAACCATCTCTATAATTCCACATTTATCATGGCTAATCCACCTAGTCTGTACACTACAAGACAATATCGCATGTCCAATCCAGCTAACCTACATGTCATCTTTGGAAGAAACCAGAGCACCCAGTGGAAACCCACGTAAACACAGGTGAAGGTGTAAACTTCACACAGACAGTTACCAGAAGGTGGAATTGAACCCAGATCCCTAGGCAGCAGTGTTAGCCACCACGCCACCCCTTACACTGATGATCCAAATGCAGAAATTCCTCATAAGACCTTGATTAAGTATGGAACTAAAAACGTCCACTCAGCCTATCAAATACAAAAACAGAAATTGCTGGAAAATCTCAGCAGTTCTGGCAGCATCAGTGGAGAGTTAATGTTTTGGGTCCAGTGACCTTCTACAGATGCTGCCAGATATGCCGAGTATTTCCAGGAATTTCTGGTTCTCTTTCTGATTTCCAGCATCCGCAGTTCTGTTGGCTTTTTCATTCAAGTGCTTGGTTTCCAAAAACATCAGGTATTTAATACTATATTTTCTGATGCACATGTCTGGTTATAATCAGCTGTCTGTTCTTCTCCTGCTGTTGCTCAGCAGAGATTGTAGGTTGATAGGATGTGACCAGAAGAAATGGAACTTGCACGGTATGAGGAGCATGAGGTGAAGAATCCAGAAACACTGGCATTCGGTCATCAGTCCCATAGTTGGTTCCAACATCCCTCTATCCAAATAGAAAAAAAAGTGAGTGTCTTCTGCTATCCTTTTCACAAAGGAGATATTAAACATCTTTTGCCTCCAAATTAACATGTCTACCACCCTTATTTTTTAGGTGAGAGTTAACTGCATACCATGTCCAGGCAAGGTTAAATGCAGGAACTTCCAATTAAGGGAGACTCCAGCCTAGTCTTCCTCACATTGCTGATGCTTTAAGGAAGTTGTAGGTTATCCAAGAAACATTACAGCAAGACCAGGATGTTACATTGCAGGCACCTGACTAAAATCCAAGCAATTAAACCAAATTCTTCAGGTGTGTTGGCAAATTTATGACCAAAGAAAACTTGCCCTATCTTATTCTCTCTTCAGCTCCTCAGTCCCATGAGGGAGTCACAAGCAAATCTTTAAGAATCTATGTCTCCACCATTATAAACAATTTATTTACTTTTTAAGAGGGCTGTAGTCAAAGAACATTAAAATGTGGATCTCTCTGAGGGTGTCACTATTTTGAAATGTGAATTCAAAAGTCACACCAGTAGTTTATTTTTGCATGCAAACATACCTTAAACCAAAATTGAAATATTTTAAAAAAAAAATAAACACAAAGAGTTCAATGAATTATTCAAGAGTCACTTTAGCTGTGGCATCATTACAAGGATCACATTCTGTATTAGATTTGGCACTTCCATTTTCAACAGTCATCCCTCCACAGCGTTGAACCTTCCTATCCATTCATTGAATTGAATATTTTGCATTTTGAAGTATCTGATAACACTTTGTGCTTTAATAGTATCCCTTGATTTGATAATAAAACCAAACAAAACATTTAGTAGGCAGCAAGCATATTTCTAATCTCTGTGAAGAATTTTTCTCCATCTCAATCAATCTCTGCCATTTGGCATCAACATGATCATTGAGTGATGTGTTAAGGGGCATCAGATGATATTGTGAATTTGCATACTTCCTTTTTATCTCTCTATTGTATCTACTGCATCTTGATGTGAAGGCGGTCTTCATGGGATCATAAAATAGGACCATAGTAATAGTTACAACAAAGAGGGAAGACATTTGACTCTCAAATTTGTGGGCGGCACGGTGACACAGTGGTTAGCACTGCTGCCTCACAGCGCCAGAGACTCGGGTTCAATTCCCGCCTCAGGCGACTGACTGTGTGGAGTCTGCACGTTCTCCCCGTGTCTGTGTGGGTTTCCTCCGGGTGCTCCGGTTTCCTCCCACAGTCCAAAGATGTGCAGGCCAGGTGAATTGGCCATGCTAAATTGTCCGTAGTGTTAGGTAAGGGATGTGGGTGGGTTGCGCTTTGGCGGGTTGGTGTGGACTTGTTGGGCCGAAGGGCCTGTTTCCACACTATAATGTAATGTAATCTAATCTAATCAAGTTCATCCTGGCACTTTGAAAAAGTAAATTCTGGCAATATATTTCCCAAAGCTTTTCCACATGGTTCTGTAATTTGTTTTTATCTTTAGCCAATTCCATCTGAAGAGTCCCAGTTGAATGTAACTCCACCATCTTGTCAGTTAATGCATTGTAAATCCTAACCAACTTGTGTTAGGTTTTTTTCCACCAATCATCTTAAATCTGTGTCCTCTGATTTAAAGTCTTCTGCTAAAGGGAATAGTTTCCTTTTGCCTACTCTCTTTAGACCTGTCATGATTTTGAACATCTCTATAAAATTTCCTTTTATACATCTTTTCTCTAAAGTGAACAACCTGTTTCAACCAAAGTCACGCATTCCTGGACATGGTTAATATGTACACATAACATTGGAAGTAGTTGGGCAGATGGGGACCACAGTTAAAAAAGGTCTCTGGGATCTCGATTTTATAAATTACTCCATGTAATATGAAAAACAAGAATGTTAATGTGAACCCTTATTGAACACTGGTTCAACATCAACTGGAGTATGATAATAAATTCTGTGCAGCACATTTTAGGAAGAGATGAGAATGCTTTAGAGAGTGTGTGGAAAATATTTACAACAAATTATTCCAAGAATGTAGGACTAAAGTCTTGTAAGATCATAAGAAATAGGAACAGGAGTAGGCAGTTCAACACCTTGAGCCTGCTCCTCCATTCAAAAGGATCATGGCTAATTCGACATACCTCATATCCACTTTCCTGCCCTTTCCCATAACCTTTGATTCTTATATTGATCAAGAACCTATCTCAGCCATAAAAATACAAAAGCACTCTGCCCCACAGTCCTTTGTGGCAAGGTGTTCTAAAGTCTCACAACCTTCTGAGAAAAGAAATTCCTCCTCATACCAGTCTTAAATTCCTTAATATTGAGACTATGCCCTCGAGCCCTAGATTCTCCCAAGAAGGGAAACATCTTCTTAGCATTTAACCCCTCAAACCCATTAAGAGTCTTTATGTTTCAATGAGATCACTTCTACACTCCAGTGAGTAGAGACCCAACCTTCATAACACTTTGGGTTAGAGAATAAGATTCTCTGAGGTAAAAACAATAACTGCAGATGCTGTAAACCAGATTCTGGATTAGTGGTGCTGGAAAAGCACAGCAGTTCAGGCTGCATCCGAAGAGAAGTAAAATTGATGTTTCGGGCAAAAGTCCTTCATCAGGAATATAGGCATCCTTCAGGCACTCTGCCTGTATTCCTGATGAAGGGCTTTTGCCTGAAACGTTGATTTTACTGCTCCTCGGATGCAGCCTGAACTGCTGTGCTTTTCCAGCACCACTAATCCAGAATAAGATTCTCTGAGCACAGTGGCTCAATGGTTAGCACTGCTGCCTCACAGCACCAGGGTCCCAGGTTTGATTCCAGCCTCGGACAACTGTCTGTGTGGAGTTTGCACATTCTCCCTGTGTCTGCGTGGGTTTCCTCCAGGTGCTCCGGTTTCCTCCCACAGTCCAAAGATGTGCAGGTCAGATGAATTGGCCATGCTAAATTGCCCATAGTGTTAGGTGCATTAGTCAGAGGGAAAACTGGTTTGGGTGGGTTACTTTTTGGAGGGTCGGTGTGGACTTGTTGGGCCAAAGGGCCTGTTTCCACACTGTAGGGAATCTAATCAGCATCAGAATAAAGATAGTGTTTCTCATTTCATTCTAAGGATATATACCTCAGCTCTCGGTCTCAGACAGGGGAAATATCCTTCCTGCGTCTACCCTATCAAGACCTGGAAGAATTTTGCATACTTCAATGAGCTTACCTCTCAGTCTTTTAAACTCTAGAGAATATAGACCTCTGCTTCATATTCAATTTAGCTATGAAAAATCAGCTTAAACAACTGGAGACTTTAGGTCAAGGTAATTGTAGAATGATAAAAGAAATACAATAACTGCAAATAATTATGAAAGACAACACTTGCAAATTAGAGCATAGTTTTTGTGTAATGCAGTTAGGGAAAAAAGTGATTCTGCTTGGCAATGTGCTGGGGAATTAAATTCTTCCTCTTTACAGGCACATTAAGTATTCACAAGCCAGTAGCCAGCAGGAAAGCTGTGCACCAACAATCCCCAAAGTGCTTCTGAATTGAACCTCAAAGGTACCCCAGCCCTGTAACACAGCGTGACATTTCTTCCCACTTTGCACACAAGTTACTTTGGGGCTCCTCAGGATGGCAACACATTACCAAATTCTCAGATAACTGAACTGAGACTACTCAATCTCATTGCATGAGCATCCTTGTTTACAGACAGCCATGTTACAATTATAGTCATTAAACATTTTATAAGATTTTAATCCATCAGCCTAGTTTGGATTTGAACTCAGGTCCAAGAGTTGAAAAGCTCACAACACTACCTAATTTCCCTTCAGGTGCCCATTTCAGATTCTATCCCTTATAATCAACAAATCATGAAATTGTGCAGTAATACATCCCTTAGGATTTGTAGGATAGCACCTTTAGTGTAGATTGTTTTATCCCTCCAGTATATGTGGCATGAAGTAAACCAGAATATATGACTCCACAGATTTAATGAAATTGTTGGCGATTATCATTTGAAACCCCCCATTGCTATCAGCAAACTGCCATTCCAACTTAAGCACCACAGCACACTGATCAGAAACCATTCAAGCCTGCTATGTATATTGCTGTTTTTCAAGCAATGAAATATGGTCTTTTTTGTTTTGTAGATGGACAACTTGCCCTTGCATTTGTTACATTGTGTAAATCTTCAGCTTTGAAACCATGAAACATCTGTCGAGTGCTTATTGATCAATCATAAACTGCAAATCATTTGTCTCCTATTATCCTCTATTACACTCCTTTCATGACTTTGAAAAGCGATCCTAAGGCAGTAAACGTTTAATCTGAGCTTATTAATTACGAGATAGATTTCATACAGTTCTATGGTGCAATTTCAAATGATTAGATCTGTAGAAGAGAAAATTTTAAACCTCTTCTATTTACTGCTATTATTCCCAACAGGCTACATCAAATGAAAGAAATCAGGAAGACAAGCATTCATCAAGGCTAGATCATGTACTGACATAGCAATGAGCAATGTACTGCATTCAGTTTTCCTTTGAGGTTTGCGTAAGAATATGCAGCCCATATAATATGTATTGAACTATAATTCTAAAAGTCACACCATATTTTATTCCAATCAATACTTCTCTTTTTTGATTCTATGAAGGTGACGTGTAGTACAGATCTTTGACAGGTTTGAAGCTTATTGCACTAATAAAAGGTGGCATTTTGGTTGATTACTATCTCAATGTAAGTCTGATCTGGCCAGCCACTGACTAATCCCATCAACCTCTTTGCTCTCTTACTAAATACCTCCTGACTATTTTGCTTTATCTTCAGGACACAGAATGTTCTGACAGGGATGCTGACATTGTCAAGACACGCTTCACTCTGTTATTAAACCCCATTACATACTTTAAGATCCTCAGAGAGCAATTATAACCAATGATCTATGAGCAGCTCGAATTTGCATGTTGTGCTGGATATTTTGGAATAATTGAATAACTGCTTAGTCAAATATCAAACATTATTCTCCAAAATAAAGAGGGAAGAGTACACCAGGCAGATTCCACAACAGCTCAGGAGGAGAGAGGGTCACATATCTCCCCACAATTTTCCCACAGATTAGGACCAATTTTACAAATTTAGTTCTTGGAATATGGCCTGGTAAAATGCAGACTCAGGTAAAAGTGGTTGGTATGCCTGATTGGCTGCAATTAAAATATTTTAAAAGTTCTTGAAGGTTACATACTGCAGGCCAGTGCTAGCCTTATTACTTCCTCAACTGCCATAGTAATCAGACCAACATTGAAGTATTTGATTTGAGAAGCCTCAATCTTATAAAACTGAAGCACAGATATCTGGCCAACTTATACTGTTTCCTGCTTAATGTTTAATATGGGAAGTTTTCATTTCTCTTTTGCCTTATGTGTATTTTAATTGCTACATTACACTTTGTTCTTGTTCAGGTTTTTTTTTTGCATTACTTGACCTTTATTTAAGCTCCTTTTTTCTAACAGAAGTGTAGACTTTGACTGATATTTAATTTGCAGCTAGCAAAGATAGCAAACCCACTGGAGGTTTGAATAGCACTGCTGGATTTGGAAGAAGAAAAGTGTTTTTGAAAGATAGCAAAGCTAAGTATGACTAGGCCTCATCTCAATGTCACAACAATTTTCCTCGACTACAACTGCCATGCCCAAAGAGCACTAACAGCCAGCGATATGACAGTATTAGAGGATCAAATACAGCCGTTGAACAAAGAATGGTAACACAAGTTGTATCATTAAATAGAGGAAAAATAAACTCAAAGAAGGTTGTACTTCCCTTTCTTAACTGTCAGTTATAGAAATTACCCTTTCAATAAAGCAGTTAACACCTCTTATCACCCCAACCTTCTTTTTTACAATAATTGCTTAGCAAAGGCTTAAATCACTAGTTTCTCTGTGTGACCAACACTTCTTGAGTATGAAGAAAATAAATGATCTCAGTGAGCCAATGATTTTAAATGGGTTATAAACAGTGTACCCACCAATATTCTTTAAAACTACAGATATGCAAATCCAATGTGACCTCTCAACGTTTAGAATCATAATCTGTTGCTTAAAATCTAGAATGTATTATTTCATACTCTGATCCTGTTTCTTTCATACACTTTCTCTGTCCTCATCCCAAATCTCCCCCTTTTGCTGTTTTGTCTGATTCCAGCTTCCTCATTCTTTTTCCCTCCATTTCTCATTTCCTTCTATTTCTAATCTATCTCCAACTCCATTTCATACCTGACTCCAATTTATTTTCCGAATATGTATCATTGTCTGCCCAACCCCTTCATTCCTTCTTAAATATTCCTTTCCCCTTTTGTTCCTCCACAACTTTGCCCTTCAATTATTCTCTCTATGTATCATTCTTATTTTCAGTCTCATGGTCCCTTATTCACAGTTATCTTAATCTCTAATTTTAGAATAACCCATTTTTCAGTTATTTATGTTTTTTTTCTCTTTGTCATATTATTCCAGATCATCACAGTCCAGTTATGTAACAGTCGCCAGCCACAGGTCGAATTTTCATGAACTTGCACTTTCTCTCCCGGCAACATAATCTGGTTCTTTCCTAAAGGAAGTGAAGAAATAAATACCGGCTGTACCTGGTTAAAGTTAGATTTGAACACTCACCCCTAGTGAACAAAATTTTAGCTTTCCCTGCCTACAAGAAATGATCTTGTTTTGCATTATATTACACAAGTTCCTCCACATAGAGAATTGTGTGGAGTGCCGGAACGGTATCATAATCCCTCTTCCTGTGGTCAACAACATCTTTACCTATTTTCAGTGGCTTTGCAACAGTGTACATTTCTGGCCCCCTTAGTTCACTACCTCCCAGTGACCAAGAATATTACATCAGCTTGTTCTGGAAAATGAGTTTTGAATTGTTTATGGAATTGTGCACTGTGTGGTGGCGTGTAAGAAGAAAGTATACTATTCCTCTCCATTCCTTTCTTGAAGGACTCTCTTCTTCCCCTCTTGCACAGCACATTAATGAATAAACATCATGAATAGGCTCATAAGCGTTGAGAATTGCTCTTTCAACAGTTTCACAGTCTGCAGATTCTTCTTCTGACAACCTATGCTCCACCTAACAAAATACTCTGTAGCATTAAAGTCCAAATTTTAGGCAATTTTTTTTTAGAATTGGAATTCCTACGGTGTGGAAACAGACCCTTTGGCCCAACAAGTCCACACCGATCCTCCGAAGAGTTACCATCCCTCTACCCTATATTTACCCCTGACTAACCTACACATCCCTGAATACTATGGGCAATTTAGAATGGCCAATTCACCTAACCTGCACATCTTTGGATTGTGGGAGGAAGCCAGAACACCCAGAGGAAATCCACACTGATGTGGGAGAATGTGCAAACTTCACACAGACAAAGTCACCTGGGGCTGAAATTGAACTCAGATCCCTGGTGTTGTGAGGCAGCAGTGCTAACCACTGAGCCACCTATTTTGCTATGTCTACCTTCCACATCAATCTCTCCCTTTTCTGCAATCTCTATTATTTCCTTTATAACACGTAGTTACTTCTAGTTTCCCTGTCTCACATTCTCACATGACTGTCCCAACTTGGATGACATTCATTTAGGTATCACTGATTCTAACAGTAGTACAACTTCCTGTGTACTCTAGCCCCATTCCACCATCTTTCTATCATCTCCCTTTCAACCATCTTGTCTCTAATCCTAATGCACGTCTTTCCATCCCACTATTTTCTCCTTTCAGCCGCAAGGACCATCATCTTGTCTATATCCCCTGTTATGATCCCAGCTGATGTAATTCTGGACAGGTCAGATTCCAGTGTCAAAACTGATTTGTAAGATACACTGAATATTTAAAATTGTTAATCACTGAAAATATTCACATGACAAAGCTAATGAGCATTTTGTTTTACATTTTCCATTCCAAGAATTTCTATTCCTCCAATTTCCTCATTGATTCCCATAAGAACGTTTCCCCACATGTAACTATTAATGATAGACATCATAAGTACCTGCCAGAAATGCTGGTTCTCCTTTCTTTGGTATTGATGCTCATCTAAATAAGTCTTAAGGGTTAATAGAATTCTTCCATCATCACAATTTCCTTCACATTTGCAAAACTATTTTCTAACTTCAATGATTGAAACCACTGATCCCAAACATTTCTTTTCCTTTTGCAAATTCAACAAATGTCTAATTAGGTTTCTTTCCTAATGTCCTAAATTCTACTGATCATAAGCACTATCACTGTTTTTTACAGTTTCATAATTTCCAAATTGTTCTTCTGATAAACTGGCATTTGCTCTGCCTGTCGGGATACACTGTAATATTGAAGTACAAACACTTTTTGGTCATTACATCTTCCTAGCTACCTTTTCAAATTAGGTGAAATGTATTTCCACTCTATTCTCTGCAAATTTACGGACCAAACATAGGTTTACAGTTAAGCCCAATTCCTCATTGGAATCAATGAAATTTGAGCTATTACCTCCCTTTCTTGTCTTTATTCTAAGCTTGCCTCCTGTATTATCTGATTTTCCTCTCTCTTTGAAAATCAACCTTTCTTAATTCTATTTCTTTTTCCATTTCTCTTTTCTTTTCATTATCTTCGCTTTCCAACCCAATTATATATTTTCTTAATTTCCAGTTCTTTATTCTTCTCTTTTTCTTCCAATTCAAATTTATGTTTTCTACTCCTAGAAAGGTCTTAGCAACAGTCATAGTCATTTTGAAAGTCTAATCTGTTTAATTTCTTTTTCTACAACACTTCGGCTGTTTGTCTCATACCTCCAAGTGATCATTCCTCTAAAATTCATTGAATTTCTATACCACCAGGAGCCTCTGCTTTGTAATGAACCTAGCTGATGGTAATACTGGACAAGTTAAATCAGGCTTCATAAATCGTAAGATTAATTTTTGTAGTTGGTTACCATGGTGGTCAGTCTCTGAATATATCCACTCATGGCTACCACTGTTCTTTATCACAAAGGACACACTTTTATTGCACAAAAGAAGAAAAGAGAGATAGGATAGTTTGAAAAGATCTTAACACAAACAGCAAATCAAAGTTCCAACCTGTTTTCCAGCAATGCCTTTTACAGATACTCAACATCAGAAAAATACTGGATAAAAACAAGGGCTGCAGATGCTGGAAACCAGAGTCTAGATTAGAGTGGTGCTGGAAAAGCACAGCAGGTCAGGCAGCATCTGAGGAGCAGGAAAATCTATGTTTTGGGCAAAAGCCCTTCATCAGGAATAGAGGCAGAGTGCCTCCACTCTGCAGGCACTCTGCCTCTATTCCTGATGAATGGCTTTTGCCTGAAACTTCGATTTTCCCGCTCCTCGGATGCTGCCTGACCTGCTGTGCTTTTCCAGCACCACTCTAATCAGAAAAATACTGCCTTTGTCTAAACTCTTTAGTTTCTTAATTCAGTCTCACCAGTTCTCCTTCTTGAACTACTGAGTCAATGTTATGAGTTATTTTCTGTACTGATAGCCCAAACCTCTTTTCAGTTCTGACAACTTGAAAACTTTTAATACAACTGTCATAGCTTGGAGACTTTCTGCTATGATAACTAGTCTCCTGAGCTGAAAAGTTGATTCTTCTGAACTAATGGCTTCTGGTCTGATTTTCCTGCTGGAGAAACATGCTATAAGTTAATACCATGACCATCCTGCCAGGAACTTAACTGAATCACATGCCTTCTTTGAAATGATGTATTTAAGTTTCAAAATTATAAAGTTACAAATGACTCTGAATCTCTTCAAAAAATGTTATCTTCATAGAATTGTAAACCACAAATCCATCAGCTTCCATTTTAAAATTTAAATCACTAAATTACAGCAATATTTATCGTACATCCTTAATATACCCCATGCTCAAACCTCAACCCCAACATTCTAATCATTTTTTTTTCTGTTTGTGAGGACATGGGCGTTTGACTATTGAATTATATATTTGATCAAAGATTCTTGCTATTTAAGTTCAGTGATGGAACATAGAATAAATAAAGGCAGACGAGATCTAGTGAATTCATCACTGGGTAGAACCTCTCCTTAGACAATAATTAAGCAAACATTGTGGAATCATTTTCAAATAGTTACATGGGAAGTCATGTTGTGGCTGTTCATGACATTGGGTAGGCCACTTTTGGAATATTGCGTCCAAATCTGGTCTCCTTCCTATCGGAAGGATGTTTTGAAACTTGAAAGGGTTCAGAAAATATTTACAAGGATATTGCCAGGGTTGGAGGATTTGAGCTACAGGGAGAGGCTGATAAGGCTGGGCCTGTTTTCTCTGGAGGTCGGAGGCTGAGGGGTGACCTAATAGAGGGTTATAAAATCATGAGGGGCATGGATAGGATAATTCGACAAAGTCTTTCCCCTGGGGTGAGGGAGTGCAGACTAGAGGGCATAGGTTTAGGGTGAGAGGGGAAAGATATAAAAGGGACCTAAGGGGCAACATTTTCATGCAGAGAATGGTGTGTGTATGCAATTGCAGCATTTAAAAGGCATCTGGATGGATATATGAATAGGAAGGATTAAGAGGGATAAGAGCTGGCAAATGGGACTAGATTAGGTTAAGGTATCTGGTCAGCATAGACAAGTTGGACCGAAGGGTCTTTTTCCATGCTGAACATCTCTATGACTCTAAGTAGACAAATTGGTAAATGTGCAAATGAAATAGACAAAAACAGAACAGTGCTCGATATGAGTTAAATGACAGATATATGCTGAAGTTAGAATTGCCATTATTGCCTAAAAAATCCTATAAACGTTATGATATGATCATAAACCTACCCCAAACTCTGGGTAACAAACATCTGATCACCTTTAAATTGGCAATTGGAAAGAACTGTCTCTTCATTATCCGATTAGCTGCTTCTTCAGTAATAGTCAAACAACCATTTATCCCCCCACATCCAACATTAGTATTGCCTAATTTGTATGAATTCAAAGTGAAATGGGGCCATGAGGAGCAATCATTTTCTGTTTCCTTTATGTATTTGTATGTAAGGTTTATGAATCCTATTTTACCATTTCCACTACATGACTTCCAAATTACTTACTGTTTTGCGACTGCAAGGCTGTTTTGAATGAAAACCTCCAAGGTCTGTAATCAAACAGCATATGTTATTCAACAGCACAAGCAATCTTCAGCAATCAGAAAATCATACCACAGGACATCATCTTTTATTCTAATCCATAGCTTGTATTCAGACAGCTGACCAGATATGTGTCTTATGAGTCTGCAGACAATAAAATGTCACAGAAATTCTTGTCATCAATAGAAAATGAAAGGTGAACGCAAAAGAATAATAGAGAGCTGAAACTTGAAACGGTAAATAGTGGACATCTGGGTAAATAGGATTTTCAAAGGCACAATAAAACATATGAAGGATCTAAAGATTGACAAGTCCAAAGATACTGTTTTGAAAAATGTATTTTTTGAAAAATTCTATCCCTGCAATCTTAAATAGAGACACAACTGTCTTTTAAAAGCTATGAGGTTTTGCACTGGAAGAATAGAGGCACTGAATATTATTTAAATGGAGAAAGACCGCAGACAGTTGCAACAAAGAGGGATTTAGGATTCACATGTATAATTCATAAAAAGCTAGCATCCAAGTTCAGCAGGTAATAATGGAAACAAATGGACATTTGGCCTTAGTTTCAAAGTGAATGAAATATAAAAATGGGGAAGTTTTTCTAAAATTATATTTTAGACAATAGTTAGACCACACTTAGCATACAATGAACAGTTTTCATCCTTTAACTTAAGGAAAGATATGCAAGTGTAAAAGACAAGGTTTACTAGGGTAGGTCCAAGGTATAGAAGGATTTTCGTGAGAGGACAGGTTGAGTTGGTCAAACCTATACTCATTGAAATTTAGAAGAATGGAAGGTTACCTGATTGGAATTATAACACTCCTAGGGAGCTTAACAGGATAGAAGAGATTCTCCCACAAGGGGAATCAATCTAAGACCAGAGGGCATAATCTCAGGATAAAGGGTCTCCCATTTAAGATAGAGAAGACGAATTTCTTCTCTCAAAGCATAGTGAAACTGTGGAATTCTTTACTGTAGAAAGCTTTCTAGATTGGTTGTTGAGAATATTCAAGACTGAGGTAGGCAGATTTTTAATCATTAAGGTAATTAAGGCTTCTGGGAAAAGATAGGAGTTGAGGATTATCAGATCACTCAGCTTCTGTCAGCACCACTTTAGCATGGGCAGCAGAAATCTGGCGTAACTGGCAGGGTAGCTGTAATCAGTGCCTAAATGCTATCGGCACAATAATGGGCAGCAAAATCTTGATCCAAGGAATCACTACTAAAGGTTAGTTCCACAGAATGCTGGATAGCTGTGCAACCTGAAATCTCCTTTCAGCATTGATATCAACAGCCATAATGGAGGCAGCTTGAGCTCTCATTGCAACAAGCTAAGATTACATGACCTGGGGTGGCTCATTGGTTAGCACTGCTGCCTCATAGTACCAAGGACCCTGGTTCAATTCCAGCCACTGGTGACCGTCTATGTGGAGCCCATGTTTGCATGGGCTTCCTCCCATAGTCCAAAGATATGCAGGTTTGTTAAATTGGCCATGTTAAATTGCCCATAGTGTCTGGGAATGTGCAGACCAGGAATGGATTAGCTGTAGGAATTACAGGGATGAATTTCAGTGGGGTGAATTTTGAAGGGCTGGTGTGGACTCATTGGACTGAATGAACTGTTTCCACATAGCATTGGTTGCATAAGTCAGCACTCAGATATTAAGTGGTATTGTAACAGAAGCTGAGATGCCTGCAAATGCTGAGGTGGGTCCTGATACAGTCTCTTGGTGTTAGTCATCACTTCCACACTGAAAAGGATGGGCTCCTGGTCAGTGATAACATGCACCAAGCATTTCATTGTGTACACTGTTCAGCTTTTTCTCTTTGCACTGCCTTGTCAAAGTCCTCATCTGAGTCCTCTGCAGCAAAACCGATCCTTTAGGAAAATGACAATTGGTCATAGTCATACAACATAGAGATAGACTCTTCATTCCAACTCATCCATGCCGACCAAGTTTCCCAAACTAAACTAGTCCCATTTGCCTGCATTTGGCCGATATCCTTCTAAACCTTTCCTATTCATGTACTTCCCCAAATGTCTTTTAAATGTTGCAACTATATCTGCATCTATCACTTTCTCTGGCAGTTCATTCCACATATGAACCACCCTCTGTGTGAAAAAGCTGCCCCTCATGTCCATTTTAACTCTTTCTCTTCTCACCTTAAAAATATATCCTGTAGTTTTGAACTCTCCTTCCCTCAGAAAAAAAAATTTGCTATTCACTTACATTTTTTGTATCCTTTCCCTTAGCCTGTCTGCAGGTCACTCATACTGGCATCTCACTTATATGAAGATCTCACTTTTATGCTATACTCTATGTACACACAGTGCCAGCATTGTAGCTAGGTGACTGAAAGTGTGAGATCGACTGACAATGTTTCTTTTTATTATTCCCATGGTGTTTGAGGACTTTAGGTTCCCACTCCATTTCTGGGCAAGTGGCAATCTTGGCCATCTAAAGCCATAAAGGTAGAAGGGTAAGAGAGTTGTAATGAAAAGTGTTAGAGTGATGTACCTTCATCCTTGGTGTTTGAAAGATACATTTGCTGATATGAATTTTCAAACGTGGAATTGCATTTGATAAAGATTGTTATGAAGAAGTGGAGAGATTGTGGTGGTTGGAGCAATGTGCAAGGCTAGTGATGCAGTTGGTGGGAAAGGGCATTTGAAGATATATGCACTGACTTTGACCACCAATGAGAAGTCATTAAGTCTAGTTTCATACCCAATATAGATCCTCAGTGCTGCAGTGTTGATCTTGATTGCAATAACTACTTGATCCCACTGCATCTGAGCGTCTGCCTGAAAAGCCTTCTCGCCTCCTGAGTGCAGAGGGATTTCTCTCTTCTTGATGCAGAGCTGTATCCAAGAACTCTGGGATTGGCTCTTGTTATACCATGTTTCCTACTCTCTCTCATTACTTTCAGCCCCTGTTATAGCCAAAATGCACTTAGTCTTTAAAATGTGTCATTTTGCTTTAAATAGCGGAGACTTGCCATGCATGGACTTGAGATCTCTGCTGAGGGCTGCAGCCACTGATCAGTGCATTCTGTGCAAGGCTGCACTGCCCAACCATTATAATTAGCAGGCAACATAACATTTGCTGTCATGAGGCAATAGATTGTTATCAACTGAACCTAGATATTATAGATGATGCAAACCCAGCACTGACATGCAGGCAATACTATCATTTAAAAGACTGCTGAGAATGTGAAAAACACCAGACACATCCATATTTTTTGTCAATGATCAACTGTTCAAATGTAGCAGTTGTGGACTTTTGATTGAATCACAATCCTTGTGGTAATGGTGCTCTTACAATAGTACCAGACTGGGGAATTCCTGAATATTGACCTATCCATAGTGAAGAAATAGCAATTTGAATCCAAGTCAGGAGACTGGGTTAGGGAGAAAGAGGAATGTGTTGATATTATCTCATGGTTAGTGAAAATACCTAAACACTGATAGCTGATATTTATGCAATAGCAGAGTGTGGAAGGCAGTGGCATAGTAGTTAAGAAACTCAGTCAAATGTTTTGGGGACATTGGTTTGAATCGCACCATGAGCAAAATTTAAATTCAATAAAAATCTGGAATAAAAAGATGGCCAAATGATGATCATGTACCATTGTTGTAAAAACCCAATCTGATCCATTAAAATTGATAGTTAGGGCCCTATCAGACAGTGGTAGTGTCTGTACCTCTGAACCAGGGAAGCCTAGGTTCAAGATCCACCTGCTCCAGAATGTGTGATAACATCTCTGAATAGGTCAATTATATGTTTTTTTCAAAGTTGTTACTAGGTCTGGCCTGCATGTAAAACCAGATCTGTCGCAATGTGGCTAATTCTTAACCGCCCTCTGGGCAATCTGGAATGGGCAGTACTGATTTCTTTAATGACATCATCTCCCATAAATAAATAAAATAAAATTGGGCTTGAAAGCAAGATGGAAATACAAACTAACTTCAAAACCAAGCAGACCACAAGCACGTTCTGATGAAGTGATCAGACTCAAAATGTTACCTCTGCTTTCTTCCCACAAATGTTGCCAGAGCTGCAGAGTTTCACCAGCCATTTCTGTTTCAGATCTCTAGCATCCACAGTCATTGTTTTATTCTTGACTACAAAGTCTTGCAAATGGTGCATAAGTAACAGTAGAGAAGATGGACATTTTCTTTCTGGGTAAAGTCATTGTAACTTCATTAAATGAAGTAGGCCAATCAAAGACACGCACAAGAATTCCTAGAAGCATGGCATTCCAACTGGAACTCTATCAACAAGCACATGGAGTTAAATCCCATCTCCCACCCCCTGAGAAAAAGAACAGGAAATAGCATCACTACAGGAAATGACATCACCAACCCAAAGAAATCCAAACATATAAATAGAAAGCAGTAATCATGTACAGTGCTTCACTTGAGGTCCACTGAAGATGTTACCTAGTAGAATGATGAAACATCTGGAAATGAACCTTCCAACTCAGCAAGCAAACCTACATCCAAGTTCTCCCTGTATTCCAAGAGATCCAGCCTTGCTAACCAGTCTCCCATGGGGAACCTTGTCAAATGCCTTACTGAAATCCATATTGATCACATTTACTGCTCTGCCCTCATCAATTCTCTTGTTACTTCTTCAAAAAACTCAATCAAGTTTGTGAGACATGATTTTCCATGCACAAAGTCATGTTGACTATCCCTAATCAGTCCTTGCCTTTCCAAACACATTTCATCTTGTCCCTCAGGATTCCCTCCAACAACTTGCCCATCACCGATGTCGGGCTCACTGGTCTATAGTTCCCTGGCTTGTTCTTACCACCTTTCTTAAATAGTGACACCATGTTAGCCAAGCTCCAGTCTTCCGGCACCTCACCTGTAACTATTGATGATACAAATATCTCAGCAAGAGGCCCAGCAATTACTTCCCCAACTTCCTACAGGTCCTGGGGATTTATCTACTTTTATGCATTTCAAGACGTCCAGCACTTCCTTCTCTGTAATATGGATTTATGGAAGTTTGATTTTCCCTTCTTCAATCTTCATCAGTGGGCTGTTTATCACCCTGGCTCCAAAACAACTAGGCCTACTGCTCAATATAAATATAATTATTAAACCAGTGCCAACTCTCTCCCCAGGTTCTGACTCCCTATTTGGCAATACATGTCTTCTATGATGTGGTTTAATCCCTGTGATTCTTGGAATTTTTTTTCCACAGGAGCGTCTAAACGACTGGATACATGTTCCATCAAAGTATTAGAAATAAGATGGATGAGCTTGAGGCTCTTTTGGAAATTGGCAGCTACGATATTGTGGGGATAACTGAGACGTGGCTTCAAGTGGACAAGCCCTGGGAAATGAATATTCAAGGCTATATGTGCTATCGTAAGGGCAGACTGACGGGCAGAAGGTGTGGGGGGGTGGGGGAGGGGGTGGCCCTGTTGGTAAAGGATGATATTCAGTCCCTTGTGAGGACCTAGAATCAGGGGATGGAGAGTCAGTATGGATAGAGCTGAGAAATTCTAAGGGTAGAAAGACCCTCTTGGGAGCTATTTACAGGCCCTCAAACAGTAGTATGGATGTAGGGTGTAAGTTGAATAAGGAGCTGAAATTGGCCTGTCACAAAGATGTTACTACAGTTGTTATGGGGGATTTCAACATACAGGTAGACTGGGAGAATCAGGGTGGTATTGTACCTCAAGAAAGAGACTTTGTGGAGTGCCTCAGAGATGGATTCTTAGAACAGCTGGTGCTGGAGCCGACCAGGGAGAAGGCAATTCTGGATCTGGTATTGTGCAACGAACCAGAATTGATCAGGGACCTCGAAGTGAAGTAGCCATTGGGAAGTAGTGACCATAATACAATAAGCTTCAATCTGCAATTTGAGAGGGAGAGGGTACAATCGGAAGTGACAATATTTCTGTTGAATAAAGGGAACTATGGAGCTATGAGGGAGGAGCTGGCCAAAGTTCAATGGTGCAATACTTTAGTAGGGATGACCGTGGAGGAACAATGGCGGATATTTCTGTGTATAATGCAGAAGTTGCAGGATCAGTTCATTCCTAAAAGGAAGAAAGATCCCAGGAGGAGGCATGGGCGGCCATGGCTGATGAGGGAAGTTAAGAAACATATAAAGTTAAAAGAGAAAAAGTATAACATAGCAAAGATAAGTGGGAAAACGGAGGACTGGGAAGCTTGTAAAGAACAACAGAAGATTACTAAGAAGGAAATACGCAGAGAAAAAATGAGGTACAAATGTAAACTGGCCAAAAATATGAAGGAGCATAGTAAAAGCGTTTTTAGGTATGTGAAAGGGAAAAAAAATGGTTAAGAGTAAAATTGGGCCCTTGAAGACAAAAACAGGGGAATATATTACGGGGAACAAAGAAATGGAAGAAGAGTTGAATTGGTACTTCAGATCTGTGTTCACTGGGGAAGACACAAGCAATCTCCCAGAGGTAACAGTGGCTGAAGGACCTGAACTTAAGGGAATTTATATTTGCCAGGAATTGGTGTTGGAGAGACTGTTAAGTCTGAAGATTGATAAGTCCCTGGGGCCTGATGGTCTATATCCCAGGGTACTGAAGGAGATGGCTCTAGAAATCGTGGATGCGTTGGTGATTATTTTCCAGAGTTCAATAGATTCAGGATCTTTCCTGCGGATTGGAGGGTGGCTAATGTTGTACCACTTTTTAAGAGTGAGAGAGAAAGCAGGAAATTATAGACCAGTTAGTCTGACCTCAGTGGTGGGAAAGATGCTGGAGTCAATATTAAAGGATGAAATTACGACACATCTGGATAGCAGTAACAGGATAGGACAGAGTCAGCATGGATTTATGAAGGGGAAATCATGCTTGACTAATCTTCTGGAATTATTTGAGGATGTAACTCTGAAGATGGACAAGGGAGATCCAGTGGATCTAGTGTACCTGGACTTTCAGAAAGCCTTTGATAAAGTCCCACATAGGAGGTTAGTGAGCAAAATTAGGGTGCATGGTATTGGGGGCAAAGTACTGACTTGGATTGAAAATTGGTTGGCTGACAGGAAACAAAGAGTCATGATAAACGGCTCCCTTTCGGAATGGCAGGCAGTGACCAGTGGGGTACTGCAGGGATCAGTGCTGGCACCGCAGCTTTTTACAATATATATTAATGATATACAAGATGGTATTAATACTAACATTAGCAAATTTGCTGATGATACAAAGCTGGGTGGCAGGGTGAAAAGTGATGAGGATGTTAGGAGATTACAGGGTGACCTGGACAAATTAGGTGAGTGGTCAGATGCAGTTTAATGTGGATAAATGTATGGTTTTCCACTTTGGTGGCAAGAACAGGAAGGCAGATTACTACCTCAATGGAATCAATTTATGTAAAGGGGCAGTACAGAGAGATCTGGGTGTTCTTGTACACCAGTCAATGAAGGCAAGCATGCAGGTACAGCAGGTAGGGAAGAAAGCTAATAGCATGCTGGCCTTCATAACAAGAGGGATTGAGTATAGAAGCAAAGACATGTTTCTGCAGCTGTACAGGGCCCTGGTGAGACCGCACCTGGAATATTGTGTGCAGTTCTGGTCTCCAAATTTGAGGAAAGACATTCTGGCTATTGAACGAGTGCAGCGTAGGTTTACGAGGTCAATTCCTGGAATGGCGGGACTATCTTATGTTGAAAGATTGGAGCGACTGGGCTTGTATACCCTTGAGTTTAGAAGACTGAGAGGGGATCTGATATAGACGTATAAGATTATTAAAGGATTGGACACTCTAGAGGTAGGAAATATGTTTCCGCTGATGGGTGAGTTCCAAACCAGAGGACACAGCTTAAAAATAAGGGGTAGGCCATTTAGGACAGAGATGAGGAGAAACTTCTTCACCCAGAGAGTGGTGGGTGTGTGGAATGCTCTGCCCCAAAAGGCAATGGAGGCCCAGTCTCTGGATTTGTTTAAGAAAAAGAGTTGGATAGAGCTCTCAAGGATAGTGGAATCAAGGGTTATGGAGATAAGGCAGGAACAGGATACTGATTGAGAATGATCAGCCATGATCATAATGAATGGTGGTGCAGGCTCGAAGGGCAGAATGGCCTACTCCTGCACCTATTGTCTATTATCTATTGTCATCAAAGCTTTATTGTTCAAACCTATACCTCTGTTCTTAATATATTTTCTCTCCTGCCAGCTAGTACTGCAAAATATTCTAATAGTGATTCAGAATTTAGGAGTAAATGAATATTTTGCGTCTTCTTTAGTCATTCCAGAACATTCCAAAACATTCTGGACACTGCGAGTGAATATTATTTTTCACACTTTTCTTAGCAAACATAGCCAAATCCCTCCAGACACATGCAAAGAACTTCAAAATGAACATTTATCAGTCCAATGATATGACAAGTTGTTGCAATTCTGCTAATGATACAGGACTTCCTGGAGTTTATAGCTCAACAGTAAACTACAATCTGCCCTGTGATGCTAACGTGCTTTCCAATAATAACTAGATAAGGTATAATTTTCTTTGATTATTAATAGCAAAGCACAATAGAGTGAAATTCCACTGAGCAACTAGATTCTGACCTGCTTGAGCTGAGGACTTGGTGACTTCACAGACACATGTGAAGTCCTTAGCAAAGTAGCTGAGTATGATTTACTTGATTGTTTCTCTAATCAACATATATTAATTGTTGAGCAATGTTTTAAAAGACCAGTAACTGTAGTCTGTTACATGTATCAAAGACTGTGCTTTAAGCTTGCACACACATAGCATAGCTGCTTCAGTTCCCAAGTTCTGTCTGATTTCCACCATGTTAACTATCCTGTAAAATTAACATGGAGGAGGAAGGGAAGGACCTTTCTTGCATTATATTTTGCATTTCTCATACCCAAAATGCTCAATTAAACAATTTATGATGTGCTGTGTTGGTAAATGGAGTTTGACCATTGATGATGTAATAGGCATTCTGAATCACTATTAGAATATTTTGCTCATTTCTCAAGTATTATCTCTACCTCATGCAAAATGGTAATTAAATTTTTGATTTTAACATTTATAGAAATCTTGTAATCACAATGTGTAAATCAACTTGGCATATAATCCATTCTCTTTTCTCAGCCCCATAATTGTGTTTGTGCATATACCTGGCAAATAAGTTAATCTCCCTTTTCAGCTATACCCACATTAGTAATTTTCACTTCACAAATGCATGTTGTACTTATTGAAACTTAAAGCTTGTCAGAAGGATTTAGGCAGGTCCGAGGCATGCCCACTCATTATGTTGATTGCTGGTGACATTTCAAAATGGCAATTACCCTGATCAAACCCAGTACGTGTTTTCTGGTACTGTTTTTGGTCTGATTGTTTGAGGTTTCAAACTTCAACTGATAGTGACATCTACAAATTGTCATGACGATGTATCAGGATTGGAAATATGGACGATTTTAGAAGAGAACAGCTACAGCAGCACAAGACTGCAGATCTAAGTTCAGTGACTGTCTTGTGGAGTCCCTCTTACCCACACATACGTACAGACACAGACAGGAAAAACAACATCGCTGTAATAGGCAAAAGGATAGACAGGGAAGGCAGTTCACTGGTCCCTGTTCAGAGGGTTCACTTACGCAATCCTTTTAGTTTACCCTGCTCCTCGATTCTCCTTCTTCAGATGCTTTCACTTACAGACATTACACAATTCACACTTATAAAGTCTCTGGTTCAGAGCCACAGCTTACAGCAACTGTGGAGAGAAATAAAAATTGGTTTTCTTCAGGTTAAAAGTATAACTTAATGCAGAGAAAACAGTCAGCACCTGCCTTTGGCCTTGGAGAGACCTGATGGTTTCTCCCAAATATTTATAAACTGAAGCTGTTCGGTTACCAGTGATGGTGTATTTGTTGGCAGACGGAAAACCTTTGTCATTGATGTCTGGTCATAAACCCTTCAGACCAATAAGCTACTTGTTTCTGGCCAAAAGACTATTTGCCCCTTCACTCAAACTCATCTCCAGTGACCTCCCCGACTGCTTGAACAAGCAGTGTATATGCAAGAGTTACAATGAGTGCCAGGTAACTTTCTTTTTAAAAAAATGAAGTAATTCCTTCAACAATCATTAATTTGTGAAGCAGTCATTTTCTCATTTCAGTCAAAGATACACTGCTTTACAAATTTCATGTGATCTTGGAGAAAGATATGTAATCAGAGATGTAATGCTTTCTCAGTTAACTTTGTTACAATCAGCCAAGTAAGCAGGAAGAAAAACAGGAATTAACTCATTCTTCTTCACCTGGGAGCTTAAAGATTTGCATTATCCCACCTGGAACTGTAACAATTTTCATTTATGGCATATCATGAGGACAGATCAGATTGAAAGATGTGTTAGGACTTTTAGCTCAAATGGTGTGAAGAGTATTATAATTGGCCTCAGGACGTAGGTGCAAGATATATGAAAAATCTCTCTGAATTTCTAACTATTTTCAATATCTTTTTCAGAAAATAAACACTGAGAACCTTATACAAGAACACATGTAGGCTCAGTTGTCATGTCCCTGTGGTCATGTAGCCTGCCAACATCATGAAGTCACACAGGATTCATGGACATTTGTATGAAGGTTGATTGCTGCTCTGAAAACTGTATTCCCTTTGGATTTTGTAACTCAAGACAATAAAGCAAGGGGAACAGGTTGAATATTTAAAATTGACTCCATAGTGCTGAAAAATCATTTTTCAATAGATCATGCATATGTCAATAATATTCAATTATGATAATTTAATAGGATGTTCAATTGTTTTCAATCATCAAGTTAGGGAGAGAAATAAGTTTGACGAGTACACAAAGAGGCTACAAAGCAAGATAAATAGATTAACTGAATGGGCAAAGATCTGATAAACTTTGTATAATGTGTGAAAATGCAAAATTGGACAATTTGACAGGTAAAATAAAAATGTTTCATTTTATCTAAATACTGAGAGATTGCAGAATAGGATCTGGGTGACCTAGGGTATGAATGACAAAATATTAGCATGTCGGAACAACAAGTATTTAAGAAAGCTGCAAGAATAATATATCACCCATCCAAGATGGCGGTAAAGTAGCAGTGCAGCGTGGAAAGCTCATCTGCTCTGTGAGTTTTTACTTTTTTTCCTTCCTTCATTGATTTTTTTGCTTACTTTACTGACTTTCTGTGGGGAGCGAGTATGTGCAGTGCAGAGGCGATCAGCGCAGAGAAGAGTGAGCCCAGAACAATGGAGTCAAGCTCTGGCAGGGTGAGCCAGCCCAACATGGCCGACAGTGAGGTCCCAGGAGTAGCCATGGGCACCCGCATGGGTCCCAACTATGCCTGCCTCTTCGTCGGATATGTGGAACAGTCCATCTTCCGGCAGCTACACTGGTACCAACCCGCTACATTGATGATTGTATTGGCGCTACCTCATGCTCCCACAAGTAGGTTGAACAGTTCATGCACTTTACTAACACCTTCCATCCCGACCTCAAATTTACCTGGACCTTCTTAAACTCCTCCCTCCCCTTCCTAGACGTCTCCATTTCTATCTCGGGTGACCGACTCAACATAGACATTTACTACAAACCGACCGACTCAGATTATACCTCCTCCCAACCTGCCCCTTGTAAAAATACCATCCCATATTCCCAATTCCTCCACCTCCGCCACATCTGCTCCCAGGAGGACCAGTTCCACTACCGAACAACTCAAATGGCCTCTTTCTTCAAAGACCGCAATTTCCCCTCCGACGTGGTCGACGACACTCTCCACCGCATCTCCTCCACTTCCTGCACCTCCGCCCTTGAATCCCGCCCCTCCAATCACCACCAGGACAGAACCCTACTGGTCCTCATCTTCCACCCCACCAACCTCCGGATACATCGTATCATCCTCCGTCATTTCCGCCACCTCCAAACAGACCCCACCGCCAAGGGTATATTTCCCTCACCACCCCTATCAGCATTCAGGAGAGACCACTCCCTCCGCAACTCCCTCATCAGGTCCACACCCCCCACCAACCCAACCTCCACTCCCGGCACCTTCCCCTGCAACCGCAAGAAGTGCAAAACTTGCGCCCACACCTCCCCCCTCACCTCCCTCCAAGGCCCCAATGGATCCTTCCATATCTGTCCCAAATTCACCTGCACCTCCACACACATCATTTACTGTATCCGCTGCACCCGATGTGGTCTCCTCTACATTGGGGAGACAGGCCGCCTACTTGCGGAACGTTTCAGGGAACACCTCTGGGACACCCGCACCAACCAACCCAACCGCCCCGAGGCTGAACACTTTAACTCCCACTCCACCAAGGACATGCAGGTCCCCCCACCTTATCTCAATCCCAACCCTCGGATTCAGCACCGCCCTCTTGACCTGCAATCTTCTTCCTGACCTCTCCGCTCCCACCCCCTCTCTGGCCTATCACCATCACCCTCACCTCCTTCCACCTATCGTATTCCCAGCGCCCCTCCCCCAAATTCCCTCCCACTACTTTTTATCTCAGCCCGCTTGGCACACCAGCCTCACTCCTGAAGAAGGGCTTATGCCCGAAACGTCGATTCTCTTGCTCCTCGGATGTTGCCTGGCCTGCTGTGTTTTTCCAGCACCACATTTATCAGTGGGGTCCCCCAGCATCAGCGGCTGTGGCGAGAACAGGCTGTCCAAGTCACCAGCGACGAGAGCAGATAGCTCCAGGTTGAAGTTGGCGTGGACTGGAGACGAGGCCCAGTGTTGTCTGCTTGAAGGCCTGTAATGCAAGACATTTTATTCCTTTACTTTTCAAATTTATTCCTAAGATTTTATACCAAGGGACCTTGTACCTAAGATGTTATGAAGGACTGTAATGCTGAACTTTTTATTTCTTCATTTTTCCTAAGATCCTATACATAGAGTCATAGAGGTGTACAGCATGGAAACAGACCTTTCGGTCCAACCCATCCATGCTGACCAGATTCCCAACCCAATCTAGTCTCACCTGCCAGCACCCGGCCCATATCCCTCCAAACCCTTCCTATTCACATACCCATCCAAATGCCTCTTAAATGTTGCAATTGTAACAGCCTCCACCACTTCCTTTGGCAGTTCATTCCATACACGTACCTCCCTCTGAGTGAAAAAGTTGCCCTATTGGGTCTCTTTTATATCTTTCCCCTCTCACCCTACACTTATGCTCTCTAGTTCTGGACACCCCGACTCCAGGGAAAAGACTTTGCCCATTTACCCTATCCATGCCCCTCATAATTTTGTAAACCTCTATAAGGTCACCCCTCAGCCTCCGATGTTCCAGGGAAAACAGCTCTAGCCTGAACAGCCTCTCCCTATAGCTCAAATCCTCCAATTCTGGCAACATCCTTGTAAATCTTTTCTGAACCCTTTCAAGTTTCACAACATCTTTCCAATAGGAAGGAGACCAGAATTGCACGATATATTCCACAGTGGCCTAACCAATGTCATGTACAGCCGCAACATGACTTCCCAACTCCTGTACTCAATACTCTGACCAATAAAGGAAAGCATA